>NC_133810.1:31483226-31718226 GCF_043250625.1 Sebastes fasciatus | reverse complement strand
ACGTTGATGACAGAAAGAAAAGTGTCCTGATGAAACGTGGTTGTTAGTTATCACCACACTCATTCATGGTTATTTATTTATGTTGCCTGTTTGTCCTAAATTTGTTCCTAAATTATGCACAAATTTGCATTTTGGTGGGTTTTTAACGCTGATTCAGATTTGATTTGTAGAGTTGTTTTTCTTAAAAAGAGAAAAAAAAGAATTATATATATATATATATATACTGCATATGCCTGTTGATTGATTAAAATATTTAATAAAATTAATCACACTTTTTTTATCTGTTCAAAATGTATCTTAAAGGGAGATTTGTCAAGTATTTAAATATATGCTTGAGGTCAGAGGTCAAGGGACCCCTTTGAAAATGGACATGACAGTTTTTCTTTGCCAAAATTTGTTGTTAGTTTAGAGCATTATTTAACCTCCTTCACTACAAGCTAGTATGACATGGTTGGTACCGATGGATTCATCAGGTTTTATAGTTTACTATGATACCATCAGCTTTAAAACTGAGCTGCTACAACCTCGGAAAGATCGAATAGCGGCCAGACTAAATCGCAAGTTGAGCAAATTTGTTATCGACTGCCCTGTAAAATATATATAACATATAAATACTAATATTTCTTAATATTTTTCTCATGAATATAGTATATAACTACTATAATATCTATTACAAACTACTATCAATACAGGAAGAAACATTAACTACATAATATATTAAAATGTATAGAATTTGTTTTTACATTTTTGGACTAATTATATCAGTTAGGGACTGATGAGTTCACCAATTAACTAACTAACTAACTAACTAACTAACTAACTAACTAACTAACTAATCAACTAACTAACTAACTAACTAACTAACTAACTAACTAACTAACTAACTAACTAACTAACTAATCAACTAACTAACTAACTAACTAACTAACTAACTAACTAACTAACTAATCAACTAACTAACTAACTAACTAACTAACTAACTAACTAACTAACTAACTAACTAAAAGAGAAAACACACTACAGTTTTCTGTCTGGTTTGTTGTGCTTTGGGAATAATAATAATAATAATAATAACGCGGAAAAATACAATTCAATTAAAAAAATAAACATAAAAAAATTAAAAATATATAAATACATGTCAGGATGTTTTGTCGGGAACACTTTTTAGGGGTCTATGACCTATTTTGAGTCAGGAAACAAAGAGATTTAGACTTAACATGTAGGCATATTTATATAATTTATATGCATTTATATATATATACTGTATATAAAGCGGAGGAGAGAGGAACGAGAGGAGGAGAGAAGAAAAAAGGATGATTTTATTATTTATCAAAAAATAATATATGATGAAATTATATATATATATATATATATATATGTATATATATATATACAGTATATATATTATCCTGAGAGCCTCAATGATGCCGTATTTAGTAAGTATTCAGATCCTTTACTGCAGTAAAAGTACTAATACCACACTGTTACAATACTTACTGTAACTTTTACTGTAACAGTGTTTTCAGTACGACATCCAGGGATTTTTGGCATATTGTAGATTTCCATACTGCGTACTACATGCTACATTCTGGCCAAATCAGTACGTACTACTAGTATAGTATGAGGTTTAGAATACAGCCTTACCCGTCATGTCATCACATTGTGATGTCATCACATTCTCATGACATGTTGACATGAGAATGTGATGACATGATGACATGAGAATGTGATGACATCACAGGTAAGGCTGTATTCCAAACTGTCTCATGACATCACAATGTGATGTTCTGGAATCGGCTGTGATTCCTGTGATGCTGAGTTTGGCTTTAATCTAAAATTTTACTTATAGGAGAAGATTAGTGAACCAGACAGTTGTTGACAAGCTGATTTAACATTCAGGTTAATTTAACATTCAGGTTAATTTAACATTCGGGTTAATTTAACATTCAGGTTAATTTAACATTCAGGTTAATTTAACATTCAGGTTAATTTACCGTTCAGGTTAAACAGTTTAACGTTGACAGTCGACTGTAGGGTGAGTACATTATTTACATCTCCATGGATCAAGCATCATTGTTACTGAGCTCTAAGGAGCTTTGGTTCACCAAAGAACTGAAAACCTTCAAGGAAGAAAACGACGCTCTGAAGGAGATCGCCTGGGAAAGAAAAGTCCAACTGTTGGAAGCCCAGCAGAAGGAACTGCAGGACAACTTTACTTTGGACCTTGCTGAGAAGCAACGAGGCTGGAAGACGCAGCAGACTCAACTCCAGATCAGAGTGAACCATTTGACGTGGCACATTCGCGATAAGGACGCTGTTATCCGTGGTCTCCGTAAAGAGCAGCACGATAAGGACCCTGCAATCCCTGATCTCCGGCAGGAGCAGCACGATAAGGACGCTGTTATCCGTGGTCTCCGTAAAGAGCAGCACGATAAGGACCCTGCAATCCCTGATCTCCGGCAGGAGCAGCACGATAAGGACGCTGTTATCCGTGGTCTCCGTAAAGAGCAGCACGATAAGGACGCTGTTATCCGTGGTCTCCGTAAAGAGCAGCACGATAAGGACCCTGCAATCCCTGATCTCCGGCAGGAGCAGCACGATAAGGACGCTGTTATCCTTGATCTCCGGCAGGAGCAGCACGATAAGGACGCTGTTATCCTTGATCTCCGCCAGGAGCAGATCGATAAGGACGCTGTAATCCTTGATCTCCGGCAGGAGCAGCGAGGCTGGGAGACGCAGCAGACTCAACTCCAGATCAGAGTGAACCATTTGACGTGGCACATTCGCGATAAGGACGCTGTTATCCGTGGTCTCCGTAAAGAGCAGCACGATAAGGACCCTGCAATCCCTGATCTCCGGCAGGAGCAGCACGATAAGGACGCTGTTATCCTTGATCTCCAGCAGGAGCAGCACGATAAGGACGCTGTTATCCTTGATCTCCGCCAGGAGCAGATCGATAAGGACGCTGTAATCCTTGATCTCCGGCAGGAGCAGCGCGATAAGGACGCTGTGATCCTTGATCTCCAGCAGGAGCAGCGCGATAAGGACGCTGTGATCTTTGATCTCCAGCAGGAGCAGCGCGATAAGGACGCTGTGATCCTTGATCTCCAGCAGGAGCAGCACGATAAGGACGCTGTGATCCTTGATCTCCAGCAGGAGCAGCGCGATAAGGACGCTGTGATCTTTGATCTCCAGCAGGAGCAGCGCGATAAGGACGCTGTGATCCTTGATATCCAGCAGGAGCAGCGCGATAAGGACGCTGTGATCTTTGATCTCCAGCAGGAGCAGCGCGATAAGGACGCTGTGATCCTTGATCTCCAGCAGGAGCAGCGCGATAAGGACGCTGTGATCCTTGATCTCCAGCAGGAGCAGCGCGATAAGGACGCTGTGATCTTTGATCTCCAGCAGGAGCAGCGCGATAAGGACGCTGTGATCCTTGATCTCCAGCAGGAGCAGCGCGATAAGGACGCTGTGATCCTTGATCTCCAGCAGGAGCAGCGCGATAAGGACGCTGTGATCTTTGATCTCCAGCAGGAGCAGATCGATAAGGACGCTGTGATCCTTGATCTCCAGCAGGAGCAGCGCGATAAGGACGCTGTTATCCTTGATCTCCAGCAGGAGCAGCGCGATAAGGACGCTGTGATCCTTGATCTCCAGCAGGAGCAGCGCGATAAGGACGCTGTGATCTTTGATCTCCAGCAGGAGCAGATCGATAAGGACGCTGTGATCCTTGATCTCCAGCAGGAGCAGCACGATAAGGACGCTGTTATCCTTGATCTCCAGCAGGAGCAGCGCGATAAGGACGCTGTGATCCTTGATCTCCAGCAGGAGCAGCACGATAAGGACGCTGTTATCCTTGATCTCCGGCAGGAGCAGCGCGATAAGGACGCTGTGATCCTTGATCTCCAGCAGGAGCAGCGCGATAAGGACGCTGTGATCCTTGATCTCCAGCAGGAGCAGCGCGATAAGGACGCTGTGATCTTTGATCTCCGGCAGGAGCAGCGCGATAAGGACGCTGTGATCCTTGATCTCCAGCAGGAGCAGCACGATAAGGACGCTGTGATCTTTGATCTCCGGCAGGAGCAGCGCGATAAGGACGCTGTGATCCTTGATCTCCAGCAGGAGCAGCACGATAAGGACGCTGTTATCCTTGATCTCCGGCAGGAGCAGCGCGATAAGGACGCTGTGATCCTTGATCTCCAGCAGGAGCAGCGCGATAAGGACGCTGTGATCTTTGATCTCCAGCAGGAGCAGCGCGATAAGGACGCTGTGATCCTTGATCTCCAGCAGGAGCAGCGCGATAAGGACGCTGTGATCTTTGATCTCCAGCAGGAGCAGATCGATAAGGACGCTGTGATCCTTGATCTCCAGCAGGAGCAGCACGATAAGGACGCTGTTATCCTTGATCTCCGGCAGGAGCAGCGCGATAAGGACGCTGTGATCCTTGATCTCCAGCAGGAGCAGCGCGATAAGGACGCTGTGATCTTTGATCTCCAGCAGGAGCAGCGCGATAAGGACGCTGTGATCCTTGATCTCCAGCAGGAGCAGCGCGATAAGGACGCTGTGATCTTTGATCTCCGGCAGGAGCAGATCGATAAGGACGCTGTGATCCTTGATCTCCAGCAGGAGCAGCACGATAAGGACGCTGTTATCCTTGATCTCCGGCAGGAGCAGCGCGATAAGGATGCTGTGATCCTTGATCTCCAGCAGGAGCAGCGCGATAAGGACGCTGTGATCTTTGATCTCCAGCAGGAGCAGATCGATAAGGACGCTGTGATCCTTGATCTCCAGCAGGAGCAGCACGATAAGGACGCTGTTATCCTTGATCTCCGGCAGGAGCAGCGCGATAAGGACGCTGTGATCCTTGATCTCCAGCAGGAGCAGCGCGATAAGGACGCTGTGATCTTTGATCTCCAGCAGGAGCAGCGCGATAAGGACGCTGTGATCCTTGATCTCCAGCAGGAGCAGCGCGATAAGGACGCTGTGATCTTTGATCTCCGGCAGGAGCAGATCGATAAGGACGCTGTGATCCTTGATCTCCAGCAGGAGCAGCACGATAAGGACGCTGTTATCCTTGATCTCCAGCAGGAGCAGCGCGATAAGGACGCTGTGATCCTTGATCTCCAGCAGGAGCAGCGCGATAAGGACGCTGTGATCTTTGATCTCCGGCAGGAGCAGCGCGATAAGGACGCTGTGATCCTTGATCTCCAGCAGGAGCAGCGCAATAAGGACGCTGTTATCCTTGATCTCCGCCAGGAGCAGATCGATAAGGACGCTGTTATCCTTGATCTCCAGCAGGAGCAGCGCGATAAGGACGCTGTGATCTTTGATCTCCAGCAGGAGCAGATCGATAAGGACGCTGTGATCTTTGATCTCCAGCAGGAGCAGATCGATAAGGACGCTGTGATCTTTGATCTCCAGCAGGAGCAGCGCGATAAGGACGCTGTGATCTTTGGTCTCTTCCAGGAGAAGAAGAGTCTCAATGAAAAGCTCGTGGAGACCAGAACCAAGCTGTTGAGCTCTGCAGATGAACTCCGACAGAGAGAGGACGCCTGGCAGGCCAAATACAAGGCTCTGGAGGACAATGTCACAAAGGTCCTGACAGAAAAAGACCAGATCTGGAAGACTAAGGTCAGTCAGTTGGAGGACGTCAACAAGGACCTGACGGACAGAGAACAGAGCCTGGAGACCACAGTCCAACACATGGAGGTTGAGAAGAAGCTCCTGGAGGACATCTGCCTGAAAATGAAGAAGAAGATGAGAGGAGTCTTTTCTCGCAGGAGGACCGAGGATCGAGAGACAACATTACAGAAGATGAAAAAGGAAGAGACGGAGCGGGAGGGGGTGGAGAAGAAAGAGAAGAAGAAAGGTTGTTTTCGCTGGATGCGCAGGTTCTTCCTGAAGCGTGACGGCAACAGTCAGGTAGAGGAGGCTGCAGCTCAGGTTGGATACCAGCAGATCCCTCTTCCTCCCCCCTTCGCCTTCCCGTCTTCCCTCCACCCTTACCTTCCTCTCTCAACCTCCCCCTCATCCTCTACGTCATCACCGTCCCTCCACCCCTACATCCCTCCTCAGTGATTAGTGATTAGCACTGCAGCCTCACTGAGACACCTCCACCTGTCCGGCTGTGGGGAGTTTGTATATTCTCCCTGTGTCTGCGTGGGTTTTCTCCTGGTGCTCAGGTTTCCCCAGAATTCCTAGTTATGCGTGAGGCTAACTGGACACTCTAAATTACCTCCAAATATCTTTTTAATATATTTGGTGGTAATTTAGAGTATTCAAAAAAATTTCAATCTATCATATATCAGTAAGGGTTTTCTCCTGGTGCTCAGGTTTCTCCCACAATTCCTAGTTATGCGTGAGGCTAACTGGACACTCTAAATTACCCCCAAATATTTTTAAAATATATTTGGAGGTAATTTAGAGTATTACATTTTTTTTTAAATCTATCATATATCAGTAGGGGTTTTCTCCTGGTGCTCAGGTTTCTCCCAAAGTTTCTAGTTATGCATGAGGCTAACTGGACACTCTAAATTACCTCCAAATATTTTTTAAATATAATTTTAGGTAATTTAGAGTATTCCAATTTTTTTTCAATCTATCATATATCAGTAAGGGTTTTCTCCTGGTGCTCAGGTTTCTCCCACAATTCCTAGTTATGCGTGAGGCTAACCGGACACTCTAAATTACCCCCAAATACTTTTAAATATATTTGGTGGTAATTTAGAGTATTCAAAAAAATGTCAATCTATCATATATCAGTAGGGGTTTTCTCCTGGTGCTCAGGTTTCTCCCAAAATTCCTAGTTATGCATGAGGCTAACTGGACACTCTAAATTACCTCCAAATACTTTTTAAATATAATTTTAGGTAATTTAGAGTATTCCAATTTTTTTTCAATCTATCATATATCAGTAAGGGTTTTCTCCTGGTGCTCAGGTTTCTCCCACAATTCCTAGTTATGCGTGAGGCTAACTGGACACTCTAAATTACCCCCAAATACTTTTAAATATATTTGGTGGTAATTTAGAGTATTACATTTTTTTTTAAATCTATCATATATCAGTAGGGGTTTTCTCCTGGTGCTCAGGTTTCTCCCAAAGTTTCTAGTTATGCATGAGGCTAACTGGACACTCTAAATTACCCCCAAATACTTTTAAATATATTTGGTGGTAATTTAGAGTATTACATTTTTTTTTAAATCTATCATATATCAGTAGGGGTTTTCTCCTGGTGCTCAGGTTTCTCCCACAATTCGTAGTTATGCATGAGGTTAACTGGACACTCTAAATTACTTCCAAATATTTTTAAAATATATTTTTAGGTAATTTAGAGTATTCAAAAAAAATGTCAATCTATCATATATCAGTAGGGTTTTTCTCCTGGTGCTCAGGTTTCTCCCACAATTCCTAGTTATGCGTGAGGCTAACTGGACACTCTAAATTACCCCCAAATATTTTTAAAATATATTTGGAGGTAATTTAGAGTATTACATTTTTTTTTAAATCTATCATATATCAGTAGGGGTTTTCTCCTGGTGCTCAGGTTTCTCCCAAAGTTTCTAGTTATGCATGAGGCTAACTGGACACTCTAAATTACCTCCAAATATTTTTTAAATATAATTTTAGGTAATTTAGAGTATTCCAATTTTTTTTCAATCTATCATATATCAGTAAGGGTTTTCTCCTGGTGCTCAGGTTTCTCCCACAATTCCTAGTTATGCGTGAGGCTAACCGGACACTCTAAATTACCCCCAAATACTTTTAAATATATTTGGTGGTAATTTAGAGTATTCAAAAAAATGTCAATCTATCATATATCAGTAGGGGTTTTCTCCTGGTGCTCAGGTTTCTCCCAAAATTCCTAGTTATGCATGAGGCTAACTGGACACTCTAAATTACCTCCAAATATTTTTTAAATATAATTTTAGGTAATTTAGAGTATTCCAATTTTTTTTCAATCTATCATATATCAGTAGGGGTTTTCTCCTGGTGCTCAGGTTTCTCCCAAAGTTTCTAGTTATGCATGAGGCTAACTGGACACTCTAAATTACCCCCAAATACTTTTAAATATATTTGGTGGTAATTTAGAGTATTACATTTTTTTTTTAAATCTATCATATATCAGTAGGGGTTTTCTCCTGGTGCTCAGGTTTCTCCCAAAATTCCTAGTTATGCATGAGGCTAACTGGACACTCTAAATTACCTCCAAATATTTTTTTAATATATAGCAAGAGATGTAGTTATGCTCTTTGTCCACAGGAGGGCAGTGTGATTATGATTTTAATCATAATGATTGTGACTAACTACAGCTGTTTAGGGTTAGGGTTAACAGTAGATCTCATTATTTCTTATCTTTATTTTATTGTTTCTATTTTACTGTTTCTATTTTATTATTTATATTTTGCTTCTGATTTTAATTAATTTATTATTATTATTATTATGATTATTGTTGTTATTATTATTAATAATAATATCATTATTATTATTATTGTTATTATTATTATTAATAGTAGTAGTAGTAGTATAATTACTACTTGTTGTTTTTTATTATTGTTTATAATTATTCCCACAAGCTATAAACGATCATTGTATCGGGATAAATAAAGTAGTTTCTTATCTTATCTTATTTCTTAACTGAGGGTATTTGCTAGAATTGTTTAAATGATTTTATCTTATTTTATATATATTTTTGTTTCTGGATTATTATTGACTTTTATTCTTTGTTTTTACAGTAGAGCCGTCTGTAACTCTGGATGAAAGGTCTATAAAGAACATCACTCTGACATCTGCATAATGAGGACCAGAACTTTTCATACTTTAGGTTGATTTTGATGCTAATACTTCTGTACTTTTACTGGAAAGCAGGACTTGTAGTATTTCTGCACTGTAGTATTAGTACTCTGACTGTGTATTAGAGTATTGTTACGTCCACAAAGTGGAACAATAACTTAACAACAACCAAATTAAACAGAGTCAAAGTGAAGTTCAAAAATTAACAGTTTATTAAAGGGCAACTGAAGGTTCACAAATGTGGTGGAGGTAGGGACAATATAGTTGTGCCAAATAATCAAAATTAACAAACCAAAACTAGGCCTAACTAAATCTGTCTTCTTTAAACACAACAAACAAAAGGCTGACTAAGTTATCTACAACCTCCTGCAGACCTCTATCTGCTGAATGAGAAGAACAAGTTTGAGACAAAACACAGAAACTTATCATTTCCATTGCCAATATGAAAATAATCAATATACGAACATATAAAGAAGTAAAGGTTATAAAGTCATCTTCCCTTCTTGAAGTCAAAACTAACGTCAATGTGATTTTTACATTTATTGTTAATAGTTATTATTTTTAAAGAGAAGCATCATAAATGCTCCTTTTCCTCTCAGCCTCTGACTGTGTGTTGGTGTACATGTTTGATTGACAGCAGAGGAGGCTGAGCCTCAGCTGCTCGCCAGCAGCTCTTCATCTAAACAGCTCACTGTGGCTGTTCCTACCGCCCTGTAACATTTAAACTCATCATATAATGCAGAATATCTTCATGTCTTGTTGTGTAGACCTGTATTTACTGAATAACACCTCTAACAAAGAACCGTGGATCTCGTTGACCAATACACTGCGTTTCCTGAAGCTGCTTCAAAATAAAAGCCCCCCGCTGGTGGAGGACTATTATGAGAAGCTGTCTGGCTGTTAGTCAGTGTGACTGTCTGTCTGTGATAGAACAGTGATGCTGTTGCTTTACACACAGTTTAATAGTTCTCCATCTTCATCTATGCAGATGGAGAACAAACAGCATTCTGATTGTTAATGCAAAGACGGAGTGCTATCATAAAAACAAAACATACAAATACATAATTATTTCTTTTGGGTTCAACAATAGTCAGTGTATTAAAACAACAAGTCCTGTTTCCAGACATGAAGACATCAGCAGACGATCTACAGTCTTACTTTGGACAGTGCTGGTCTGACTGGCTGTCTGAGGTCCAGGTCTTGTTCTGGTCTGACTGGCTGTCTGAGGTCCAGGTCTTGTTCTGGATCTGGACATCGGCTCCTCCACAGAAGCATGACTCCTCTTCTTCTCTCTGTGGAGACATTACTTTATTACTAAAATCATGTGTTGATGGTTGCTGAAGAATATCCAGACTTGTCCGACACTGAAGCTCAGATGGTCACAGAGAAGAGTTAAAGTGTTGGTAGTGAATTCAGCATTCAGTCTGTGATGAAGATGTTCCTTTATTTGAACTCTCCTGCTTTAATAAACTAGAATTAGCTGATTTTCCTGTCTGACTGTCTTATTGAACATTTAGTGATCTGACTGAAGTTTGTTTATTAAAGAGGAACAACGGACACTTTTAAAACATTGATATTAAGGTTAAATAACTATATATCTACATAAAAGAACTGCAACTTGCTCATGTACACACATACTGAGAGGAAACCACAAGGTGGCAGCGTCATCACGGTAAACAGTGACTTCCTGTCAGTGTGATATGAACGGAGTATAGAATTTCAACAACATTTGCAATATAAATAAACATGCTGTTATTTTCTGAATCTATTTTATGTGTTAACAATAAACACTTATGAAACAGGGAAACTGTGTCAGACCTTTCTGACTTCTTTTGTTTAACAGTAGTTATAGTTCTCTCCGTTTCAGTGGACAACACTTGTATAAACAGGGTGTTGTATTCTCCAAATATCCACCATATTTCTAGATTTTATCAGATTGTTTAGTGTTTGAACAGAGTTAATAGTTGGAGGAGATTTAGTGGATGATCTGTCCAAGGATGAATCCAAATAACAATTAAAGCCGCCACCGATGAAGATATTGGAGGATCCATCCTCTGGAAGTAACTCAAAAACTTTACGAAAACACGTAGGGTCTTCTGAATTGGGCGTATATATTGAACACGGTAATTGGGAATGAGTTAATATAACCGGAAATCAAAATAAATCTCCCATTTGGATCTGTAATCTTGGATTTAAGTAAAAAAGGAATATTATTATGAAACAGGATAGCTACGCCTCTTGCTCCAGATGTAAAGGGTGCTTGGTACACCTGTGAGATCCAATTAGGTTTTAATTTATATTCAGTAACTTTAGTAATGTGAGTCTCTTATAGAAATAAAATATCAGCTTTCAGTGAATTCAAGTGAGAAAAAACCTTCCCGCATTTAACATCAGTTCCAAGACTCCTAACATTCCACGAGGTTAGTGTGATTTCATCATTTAGAATTGGGGACATACTTACAAACCGGTCAGATAATCAGAAATCAAATGCCCATTCAAACCTTTGATACATGGCATGGATGATATGAAATAAAACAAAGTAGTAACTGAGTATGCAGACAAATTTATGTAATAAGCTGAAACGCCAAACAGCACACCTCTCCCCACAAAACATCCACACTCGCACACAAACGCAGACCCCCAAACCCTCCCCCCACAAAACAAGAAATAAATAAAGAACAATAAAAATAACAAAAGGGAGAAAGAAAAAGAAGAAATTCCTCACAGTATTGGGGAAACGCATGGCAAAGGGCCAGCAGCCGAAAGTCCCTCTCGGAAACATTTTAAATGCGGACAATGGGCTACACCACAAATCCAGTCACTCCGCTGTGGAAAATAATACAAAGAACAAAAATCATATAGCACTTAATCCGCCGTCTTGTTCGTCTTTAACTTAGATGGAGTAGAATATAGGCATAACAAAGTTAACGTTCTCAAAGGTCCCAGTTCGAAAACCTACTTTATCAACTCAGATTCTATGAAGGACTTGACGTCTCCTGGGGAGGGAAACACCTTTACCTGGTCGTTGTGCTGGACATGAAGCTTAGCTGGAAGACACAGAGAGTATTTGACCTCCCTCTCCCTGAGCGCTTGGGTTACCTCACGGAATCCTCTTCTCTGTGCCATCACCTCCGCAGTATAATCAGGATAAACGTAGATCCGTTGGCCGTTGTAGATCATCTGTTGTTGCCGACTCAGTCGTAGAATCAGTTCTTTCTCCTGGTAGAAGTGAATCCTGGCTATGATGCTCCTTGGTCTTTTTACATCCGTAGGTTTTGGCACAGGTATGCGGTGCGCTCGATCCACTATCACGGACTTTGCAAAGCTGCTCACCCCGAGTAACTTCGGTATTAATCCAGCGATGAAGTCCGTAGTTCTGCCTTTCTCTTCATCCTCGGGGATCCCCACAATCTTAATATTGTTACGTCTCGAGCGCCCCTCAATGTCGTCAATCTTCGTTAGAAGCCTTTCATTTGACTTTTTCATACCTGTCAGGCACAGCTCCAGCGTCTGAATACGCCGCTCGTGGTCAGAGCCTTGTTCCTCTGCAGCAACAATCCTTTCAGTCAGAGCCAGTTGAGTGTTCATAAGAGTTTAAGATTTGTGGTCTAGGAGGTCGAATCGCTTATTGATTGATTCCAGAATTTTGTCGGATATCTTTTCCCACAAATGCGGCGATTCTTCCTCCGCATCAGGCCCATCATGCGCAACAGCTGGGCCAGATTGTTTGGCGTTCTTTGTTTGACGCGTGTCAGGCATTTTCACTGATTTCAAAGTTGGTATGGGTGAAAATCACACAATGACTGTTAAAGTAATCAAAACTATAAACACCACTGACTTCTTCAGTCAATTTCAAACTAAAGCAGGATTAATAAAGAAATAACAATTTGTCCACCCGGAGCTCAGAGAGACCCGACTACTCCATGTGCGCCTCACTTGCGCCCTGGAAGAGCAAAGTTATGAACCAAAACAAATACACTTGATTGATTTGATGTTCTTCTTCTCTCCTTCAATAATCACAATTCTAACAGAGATAAGAACAGTAGAATTCAGACACCACATGTTTCAACATGTGCTGCACACAGTGTTGTGAAAAAATATACAAAAATGATTAGTAAAATATGTAAAAAAAATATTGAAAAATACTCAAAAACTGTTAAAAAAAATATGGTAACGTGTCTGAAAAAATATGTGAAAAAAATCTGAAAAATCTGTATAAAATATTGAAAAATATCCTATTAGTGCTCTTAAAATCTGGGTAAATGTCTGAAAAATATGTAAAATATCCAAAACAAAACGCGTTTTGCTGCTGTGTGGCACAAAAGAGAGGAACTGCAGTTATTTCATGATGGTTACGGCTGTCAGTTGTTGCCAACAACACAACATTAAACTTAAAAATTAAAAATAAAACATTATTAAAAATTGTTAAATTAAAAGAATAAAAATAAATATGAAAAATTAATTAAAAATTAAAAAATAATAATTAATAATTAAAAAATTAAAAAATTAAAAATTAATAATTAAAAATTAAAAAATAAAATATAACAAAAATTAAAAAATAAAAAAAATAAATGAAATAAAAAATAACTTCAACTGGAATTTAAAAACGCATTTTGCTGCTCTCTGGCACAAAAGAGAGGAACTGCAGTTATTTCATGATGGTTACGGCTGTCAGTTGTTGCCAACAACACAACATTAAACTTAAAAATTAAAAATAAAACATTATTAAAAATGTTAAAATAAAAAATTGAAAAAAAATAAAAAGTAAAAACCATCATGAAATAACTGCAGTTCTTCTCTTTTGTGCCGCACAGCAGCAAAACGCGTTTTTAAATTCCAGCCGAACAGAAAACAGTCACTGCCGCTTCACAAAGCGCTCAGACCCGTCTGAGTTCAGAGCGCTGTGATGTCATTATTCCTCTCTAACGAACACAAAGGTGAGTTTTCCTGGTGGAGTCTGGTGGAAGCGAACCGTTAGAGGAGGCGGAAGTGACGTACTTACGGGTGAAATGGTGGAGACACACAACGTCATTGATTCTCCCTCGAAGCTTCATGTTGAGCTGTGACGTAGTGACGTAGTGACGTGACGGGAACTTTAACGGTGAAGCTGCTGAGCTGAGAACTTCTTCTTCTTCTTCTTCTTTGGTGTTTATTGTTGGTTGGTAAACCAGCTTAGAGGTGCATTACCTCCACCTGCTGGACTGGAGGTGGAGCAGGAGATAGGCAGGAAAATAAAAAAAAATAAAAAAATAATAAAAAAAAATGAATAATTATTAATAATAATAACAATAATAATAATTATTAAATTATCTCCATTATTCCTGTTGTCCTTAAGTAATTAATTAGAAGATTGTTTACTTTCTTAAAGGTCTTTCCTAGCAGATTGTAATATTTCCATCATCTACTCCTGTGGAGCAGTAGATAGGCAGGGAAAATAATAATAATAATAATAATAAAATATCTGTTGTTTCAAAATGAACAAAAAAACAATGAATATAATATTGACAAAAATAATAATAATAATAATAAAATAAATAAATAAATTAAAAAAAAGAACAAAAACAATAAAATAAAAATGTATAATTATTAATAATAATAATAATAATGAAATTCTCTCCATTATTCCTGTTGCCCTTTAAGTAATTAATTAGAAGATTGTGTTCTTTCTTAGAGGTCTTTCCTAGCAGATTGTAATATTTCCATCATCTACTCCTGATAGCAATTCCCTTCTTTCTTTGTCATATTTGCTGCACTCTATAAGAACATGCTTGACAGTTTCTGGTTTATTACAGTGCGTGCATAGTCCAGTTGGGTGCTTACCTATTCTATGGAGTGTTTGGTTTAATCCTGTATGTCCTATTCTCAGACGGGTAATGACCATTTCTTTGGATGTGGTTCAGATCTTCACTGGTTAACCCAGGGCTCAGCAACCTTTACTATCAAAAGAGACATTTTAGGCAAAAGAAAAATATATATAAAAACTGTCTGGAGCCGCAAAACATGTGATCATTGTGATGAAGGTAACACAGTTTATAGTCTAAGTATATAGTATATAAGTCTAATGCAGTGAGGGCCAAAGAGACAATGTACTACAGAGTATTAGGGCCACATTGAGGGAAAAAACATCTGAGATTTACAGAATAAAGTCGGAATATTACGAGAATAAAGTCATAACTTCATGAGAAAAAAAGAAAATATCACGTAAAATAACTACTTTATAATATTATGACTTTATTCTCTAAATCTCAGATTTATTTTTCTTCCTCAATGTGGCTCTAATACTCCGTCGTACCATAGACCTACAACAATGATCAATAAAAACTTAAATGTAAACAAAAAAAACAGCTTTTCATTTCCATTTTTTAAAAATCAACAGGGAGCCGCTGGAGAGGAGCTGAAGAGACGCATGTGGCCCCGGAGCCGCAGGTTGCTGACCCCTGGGTTAAACCAATAACACAGAACACTAATATTACCCCTCCTGCCATTATTATATTACACCACACTACAATACAATTATTGACCAGTTGGATTGGTTTACACACATAAGATGCATTACTCCTAAAACAATTACAGTTTATTATACATGTACTGTATGTTATATACTCATAATATACATTATATGATATATTATATAGATATAAATGGATTACATGGTAATATATATATTTTGTCATTGTTTATAGTCATTCCCAACAGCCTTTACTGGCTCTAAATACAGAATATCACAGATCACATGGTTCAGATCATATCTGCCTGTTTTACACTCTTTGACCACCAGGTGGTTTCGTGCACATGAAGCCTCCAGAAATGAAATGAACCCTTTAACGAACCAATTTGCTGGAAAACTTCAACTGAGACGGGAACTTTAACGGTGAAGCCGCTGAGCTGAGAACTTCTTCATCACTTTGACTTCAGGCGGAAGAGGAGAACAGTAGCATTCACACACCACATGTTTCACCATATGCTGCACACAGTTTTGGGAAAAAAAATTATCCAAAAATTATTAGAAAAATATGTGAAAAATATCCTAATATTGTTCTAAAAATCTGGGAAAATGTTTGAAAAGATATGTGAAAAAAATCCAAGAAATGTGTAAAATATCCGAAATATCGTGTGAAAAATATGAAATATGTGAAAACTAAACATCTATTTGTAAAGGGAATTTTCTACAAGCTAAAAGCATGAAAAAACATTCAGAAATATGTGAAAAATATCCGAAAAATGTGAAGATTATTAGTGAAAAATATCCTCAAAACTTACAAAAATTATTAGTAAAATGTGAAAAATATCCGTTTTTTTTTTTTAAATATGTAAAACATATCCGAAAAAAAATCAAAAAATTATAATTAAAATATGTGAAATAAATATTGAAAAATATCCAAAAATTGTTCGAAAAATCAGAGAAGATGTCTGAAACTAAACACACGACAAAGCTGTGGAAAGGAAACCAGTAGCGACGGTGTGAGTCGGCCAATGCAACCGGTTGTTCTGTTTTATAAAGCAACTGCTTTATTTCTTAAGACACAACATGACATTTATCTGGAAGATGCTTTTGTCCAAAAACGACATACAATTTAAGTCAATTTAAAGTTTCAGTAGGCAACAATATTTTTGGCATCATTGGGAAAAAAATCCCATAATAACCTTTCAGCATATTGTGATTCAATTGTCCTGAGAGAAAACTAGACTTCTGCTCCTCCTCATGGCTCTGTTTTCAGACTTTAGTAAATCTAGCTCATGACGGGAGACTTTGACCAATCACAGGTCAGTTCAGAGAGAGAGAGCGTTCTTATTGGCTGTGCTCCGGCTGGTGGGCGGGGCTTGGTATCTCCTCAACTTGATCACTACAAGATGATTCTGAGAACATGTGAGGAGAGAAATAGACATTACAGAAACAGAATATTAATTCATATGTGAAAATATGATTTGTGGCTTCTGGACGCCGACAGTAACGTTAATATTACCGTTGCTTAGCAGCGGCGTTCTCACCACTTAACCACTTGAACGCCACGCACACATGGTGTACACGACTTCCCGTGTTGTAAACACGAGCTCACCAGTTTCACCTGAAGGCACCATCTGTTCCAGATAAGAGAACAAAGTCTTGTCGTTGCCTTTAAAAGGTCTTTGTCCACACTGTTAATTACAGTTGTTGCATTAGAACAACTGTCACAGACAAGAAGCTCCTATCTGTGTTTCAGTTGCGGTCTCGTTTAATAACAGCATCTGTCTGTTCTAGTTCATGTTTGCAGACACCATCTCTTAATGGAATAGTTTCACTGCTCAACATCCATCCAATGAGTCCAACTTTGGTTCCATCACAGTGTGAAATGAAATCTTTATTGTAGGCACAAGTTACAGAAGGTCTACTGACGAATGAAATGACCAAACAACCAAAAACCCAGCAGCGAAAAAGGAGCACGTTATTATCACGTTAACTAATTAAAACTTAATTAATAGCTTCCAAAAATGATCAATAAGAAGGCAGTCCCAAAACATATAGGAATGTCAGGAGCTCTCTATCGCAGGTCTTCATCACCGACAACACATCGGAAGTTATCCCAAGTAAATGATTATAAAATGTTGAAACCAAACAAGAGCTTGAAAATGAATTCACTTTTCCTCCAAACTTCAGTGAATCACCTTCAGAGTGAAAGTCCACGCAGGCTTCCACGACGGGATTTATCATTTAAAGATAACAATAAGTGATGTGAGTCTCTGAAACAGCCAGATATTATAGAGATTCATCATCACACTCCAGCTTCTTGCTTTTGCTTCAGCCTAAGATCTGAACACCCACGGATCCACCTTACGGAGAGCAGCGATCAGAACTGAGCTGGCTTCAGTTCCCTTTAGTCGCACCGTGTCGATCAGGTCTCGTGCTTTATCTCTCTTGGTTTTTGTTCTGATTGACTGCATTTCACCATCGCTTATGACGCGACGCTGAAAGAGTTCATCCAGAAGCTTGTTCAGATTAGGATCAGACATTCCCTCTACAAACTTTGTTCGAACCAACCGCAGCCTCTCCTCTGGTGAGACGCTGTCCTCTGCTGGGACGCTGTCCTCTGCTGGGACGCTGTCCTCTGGTGGGACGCTGTCCCCTGGTGGGACGCTGTCCTCTGGTGGGACGCGGTCCTCTGCTGGGACGTTCCTCAGACGGATTTCCATTGTTAGATCTGGGAGATAACCGGGGAAAACAACAACAATGACTTTTAAAGAGCAATTCAACTGAAATGAAACGTCATGTTTCTGTACAGCAACATGTCTGCTCTGTAAATCAGTTGTTTTGTGTTCAAAATCAGAAACCAAAAGGGAGACACTCATATTTTATATGTTTTGGTTTCATGATTCTTCTCTGTGGTGAGTGCATGTTCTCCCCGTGTCGTCTTTGTTTTGGCCGACAAGTCGCACTTGAACACACCGTAAAGACGACAGCCGGCGGTCAGTTAGCTCGTACGTTCTGCTCCTGGCGAGAGGAAATAACTCTCCACACCAGCAGGCGGCGGTAGTCTGTATCCATCACTCAGAAAGGGAAACAGGAGGAGCGAGGACGGAGGATATACAAGCCGTTGTTATGATACATACATGAAACAAAGGGGACCATTTTCACACTGCTCTCACTCACCACTTAGCTTCATTCCAGATGTTCATGTCGCTGTGAGAATATGGTACCGTCGGGTATCCACATGGTGACGTGGGTAGAGTAGTGTAACGTAATGTGTTCGTAGCAAATGAGAAATAATCCTGATCTCAAAACTGATCAAAATAATAAAAGGTAATCTTTACCTGTCAGACACACTTCACGTCTCCAGACGTGGTCTGTCCTCTCTTGAGCCTTGACCGTCAAAGTCACTTTCTCTGGGATTGTAGTCATCAAAACTTCAAATGTGGGATGATAATTTGGTCCATAATCTGAGTCAAATGGTTCACACTGAAAACCAGAAGCATCATTTTCAGTCTGGTTAAAATGTTTATCTGGTACTTTCTTAATTGTGAATCTATTTTCAACATGCAGCCAAAATTATATTGATGATAATTCTGCGACTTGACTCACATCAGGTTGTATTGTGAAGCTCCCAGGTTCACAGTGGAGACTGTAACTTTGACCAAAGTTGAAAAGACACTTGGCAGGGTTCGGGATGTACGTAGCACGTCCTTGTCGGGCCTTAACCTTCAGAAACAGAACATTTTTAATATGCCGTTTATGCTCATATTGTCGAGTACACTTAAAAACAACAAATGTTGACCAAAGTGCCTCACAGAGCGATGAGAATCAGAATGAAATAAAACACAGAAATAATTAAGAGGATGCAAGTAAATTAATAAAAGTGTAGAATAAATAATTCTGGATTAAAATCCCCAAAACATGACAGCATCCAATAAATAAATAAAAACAGTGTGTGACCAGTCTTCAAGGTGACTACTGACAGACTAAAGAAAAGAGACGGGTCTTAAGACAGGTTTGAAGTTATCAACGGAGGAGGAAGATGTAATGGTGAGGGGGAAACTGTTCCTCCATTCAGGGCCAACAACCTAAAGAGCCCAATCAGCCCGGGATTCTAACTGGGAGCGTGGAGTCAGCAGATCTGAGGGGTCTGGAGGTGGAATAGGGGAACTGGTTTCAGTCCATACAGAGCTTTAAAAAGAAATCAAAGTATCTTAAAATCAACTCTGTCCTTCACTGGTAACCAGTGAATAGAAGCCAACACACCAGTGCAGGGAGATATGGTCTCTCTTCCTGCTGCCGGTAATGAGTCATTTTAAACCAGACAGGCTGTCTGGCTGGAAGAAATAAAAGCATGAACTATGATCCTTTTCAGACAGGAAGGATTTGAATTTTGTGAGATCTTTTGTTGATCAGATTTTAAACCTGAATCAAAGATAACAAAGATGAACCCAGATTTCTTGGGTGGGAATTGACATTCAATGACAGAGGCCCAAGAGGGTTGATTGTGGTGTCTGCAGGGCCAAAAATAAGGACCTGAGTTTTATTCTGGTTTAGTTGCAGGAATCTTTTTGCCACGGAGCATTTTGCATCCTTAATGCACTTCACAAGGGAGTAAGAACGGCACGGGTCACCAGGGCTGCAGTCCAAAAGTCAAAAAATGACGTCCTGACGTCTTTTCCTGACCACTTCTCCTTGACCTCGATGGAAACATCATGAGATCAAGGAAAGATGAGAAGGAGAATTCAGAAGGACTTAGGAAAAGACAACCATGGTGTTCAGAGAATCTGACTGCTCTTTCACTTTAGGCTCCGTCATTATGATGCGACGGCGGCGAATGTTAATGACGCAGGTCTGCTGTGATGAAACTACGTAGTGTGGACCCGGCATCAATCAGTTCTAACAAAGGCTGATCTGTCTTGGGGGGTAAGAGGACAACCACTGAAGAGCATGTCCCTCTTATCCAACACCACTGATGCAACAAGTGTGTCGCAGCAATGTGCATCACTTTTTACTGTCCCCTGGAAACAGTTTCCCTCGTCGTCTGTGCTTCTTGCAGCAGCTTTCTGTATTTGGTTGTTTCCCTATTTACAGGATTTGTTGTCAAATTGGTGAAGATGTTTTCTTAATTTGCTTGTAAAACACAATTAAATTTAGTCTATTTGCTTGTGTTCTATAAAAGTTGCAGTTTGTTGAGCTCTCATGGCCACCGTACCTTTAGACCGCTGTTTACTATTTACACCACCTGGTGGAAGGATCACGAATGACAATGGCAGACAGAAAGGCAGCTCCGAGAGCAAAACACAGAAGAAGGAAAAACTAAAAACAAAAGCACAATCTGAAGATTTACAGTTCACATTGATTTAGATTCCTACCACAGCATGAGGTTCATAAATAAAAGAAGCAATGTGTGACTGACAGGAATCATCTTTGTGGAAATAGCTGAGTTCTGGCTGATGATCAGCACATATGACAGATGGATTTACCTCGGTTACATCGACGTTGTTGGTCAGCAGTAAGACATTGAGTACTTGTTGTGTTCTGGTGGGCGGTCGGAGGAACAGCAGAACTTGGCCCTTTATCGGCCATATGAGATTCTGAATCCTAAGAATCGGATCCCAGATCAGGCCAAAGGCAGAGAGGTGAGAGATCTTCACAACCACATGAGTGTCTGTAATCTCCAGCGGCTCCAAGATGCTCATTCCATCATCAGAGATGTGAGCGACAGACAACAGGCCGTCACAGAGCAATGCTGTGAAAGCAAAGAGCTGTTAAACTTTTGTTTTAATGCTAACAGGTTCATCTACCCAATTCATTTCTTACCACTTGCCACAATCTATTGCCTCTAACTCTGGAGCATCCCGAGGATGTGCCACTTCACCTCTATTCTTTACCTCCTATTTTTGAATTCATTATTATTTTACTGTTCCACGTGTGATCTGTGTGGATGTGTGCATTTAGCGTTGTGCATAAAATCCATTACATTTACATTTATATATATATATTTTCACACGTCACCGAATGCAGCTAATCTCAACAAAGTTCACATTAATAAACATTTTTTGCAATTTTACTGATTACTTTTGAACAATGTCTTTACCTTCCTTTGTGTCACAGTGTTGGAGGCGGAGCTGACGGAGAGCAGCATCCTCAGAACACTTGATGTTGAACAGCGGCCCAGCAGCCATTTTGCCAGCTGATTGGAGGAGGCTCTCATCCCATTGGACGGTCCTGTACTGTAGCTCCGCCTCCTGAGCCATGACAAACACCAGTCCAGTCAAAGCACACTGGAACACACCTGGACCAGGACACCTGAAGCTGTAGGACAAAGAGGGCCAAACTGATATAACCAGCATTTATTGGCCTGTTAGTCTCTCTCTTTTAGTCGAGGCCTCAGCAAGGAAACGAGGTCGGTTGGGATATGACATGCTTTCTTTAAAGTTGGTGGGACATATCACCACCATCCACATCTTTATCTGTGCTTATAAACTGGAGCCAAACAGCTCCATGTTGAAATCTAATTTCTGATGTTGAGGTTGAACCACGGCCTGCTCCTGGGCAGGATGCTAGCGCAGAGTTAGTTAGTTTGCTGCCACCTCAACCCAAACCTGTTGAAGGAAAAACAGAATCCTTTTTAAGAGGCAAAGCCTGTTTTAAAAAGAACGTTATCACTTATGTATCATCAGGGTTGCATCTGTTGACCTTGACAGATGAGACTTAACACCCTTCAGGGTTGGTGATATGTTAAAATCAACATATTAATGAAGACATTATTACAATATTGGTATGTATGTCCATATATCATATAAAGTAGTCAAAATAATCTTGAATGCATCCTGAGCCTAAACACAAATTATTATGATATATTAGGGCTGTCAATCGATTCAGATATTTAATTGCGATTAATCGCATGATTGTCAATGATTAATCGCAAATTAATCACATTTGTCAAGTATTTAATACTTTTATCAACATGGGAGTCAAGGAACCCCTTTGAAAATGGACATGACAATTTTTTCCTCTCCAAAATGTAGCTTAAGTTTGGAGCGTTATTTAACCTCCTTCATGACGAGCTAGTCTGACATGGTTGGTACTGATGGATTCATCAGGTTTTAGAGTTTCATATGAGCCCACTACAACCTCTGAAAGATCGATTGCATTAATGCGCTAAAGAAATTAGTGGCGTTAAAACGGTTTTGCGGTAACTTCGACAGCCCTACTATATATTATTCTTTCTTTATGGGGATTTTTAGTTCTCTATATCTATAGAATATGATATGCCTTTGGGCTGAAACTATTCAGATATACCAACTTGCTGTTCAATGTGCCTTACATTAGATTATGTTCTATATACAGCAAGGCCTCGTCTATTACAGGGTTCCTACACATTTTACATTTCAAAGACTTCCAGACCACTCCGTAGATTTTTCAGCGGCGCTCTATTGGTGTTGTTCATTCCTTATTAAACTCTCATCATTTGGAACCTTCCACTTAGTGAAGGATTCAGTGGGAGGAAGACGTGGGGACACAGTTTCCTGATGAAGTTTAGAAGAAGGCTTCAGATAGGGTACATTCCTCTTTAATCTCCTGACGACATACAATTATCCAGGTCAAAGGTTTCACACCGTCTCCACTGGTCTAAAGTAAAGCTGGCCAAGTCCATGTCTGGTGTGGATCCTGTGTGTGACCGATGCAGGCTAGCACCAGCCACCCTGTCACACTGAGTTGGTTTTGTCCAAAACTAAATATAGTTTCTGGCAATCAATATTACACACTCTGGGTCCAGAGTTTATACGATTACCTGTATGGAGATCCAGCTGTCTGCTCAGGTGAGAAGGGTGTTGGAGCCTGGAATCAAAAAAGGAAGAGAATTAGTTATTTTAATAGAAATACCAACTTGTCTTAGTGTTTAATAAAGTGATGAAATACTAGAGCCACACTGTCAATACTCAACTCAAGCACCCTGTATGAGTCAGAGAGGAAATGACTTCAATGGAGTGACAGTGTGAGGTGTGTTAGAGAAGACTACACAGAAGGACAACTACACCAAGAACATGGCTCTCAATAATCACCATGTATTTAGCTCCTCATTTACTAACACACCAGATCCAGTACCAGCACCAGTACCAGTACCAGTACCAGTACCAGTACCAACACCAGTACCAGCACCAGTACCAGCACCAGTACTAGCACCAGTACCAGCACCAGTACCAGCTCCAGTACCAGCACCAGCACCAGTACCAGCACCAGTACCAGTACCAGTACCAGCACCAGTACTAGCACCAGCACCAGTACCAGCACCAGTACCAGCACCAGTATTAGCACCAGTACCAGTACCAGCACCAGTACCAGCACCAGTACCAGCACCAGTACTAGCACCAGCACCAGTACCAGTACCAGCACCAGCACCAGTGCCAGCACCAGTACCAGCACCAGTACCAGCACCAGTACCAGCACCAGTACCAGCACCAGTACCAGCACCAGTACCAGCACCAGCACCAGTACCAGCTCCAACACCAGCACCAGTACCAGTACCAGCACTAGCTCCAGCACCATCACCATCACCAGTACCACCTCCAACACCAGCACCAGCTCCAGCTCCAGCACCAGCTCCAACACCAGTACCAGCACCAACTCCAGCACCAGCTCCAGTACCAGTACCAGCACCAGTACCAGCACCAGTACCAGCACCAGTACCAGTACCAGCACCAGTACCAGCACCAGTGCCAGCACCAGTACCAGCACCAGCACCAGTACCATCACCAATACCAGCACCAATACCAGCTCCAGCACCATTACCAGCACTAGTATCAGTACCACCTCCAACACCAGCACCAGCTCCAGCACCAGCTCCAACACCAGTACCAGCACCAACTCCAGCACCAGTACCAGCACCAGTACCAGCACCAGTACCAGTACCAGCACCAGCACCAGTACCAGTACCAGCTCCAACACCAGCACCAGTACCAGTACCAGCACCAGCACCATCACTATCACCAATACCAGCACCAATACCAGCTCCAGCACCATTACCAGCACTAGTACCAGTACCAGTACCACCTCCAACACCAGCACCAGCTCCAGCTCCAGCACCAGCTCCAACACCAGTACCAGCACCAGTACCAGCACCATTACCAGCACCAGTACCAGTACCAGCTCCAGTACCAGCACCTGCCAGTGACGAGAGCTCAGAGGCCCAGTTTAGTAAATAAATGATAGTTCAGTGATCTTCACTCCACACTATTAACTTCTGCAGGTGAATGCAGTCTAAGTCATTAAATGAATGTCTGCCTGCAGGTGTAATACACTACAGTTCTTCAGCGGGAGATCCTTGATAAATGTCCAAGTAAAGTCCTCCATGGTTCATACTGGAGGATTTCACACCGTACAACTGCTCCTTTCTCACCTTTTCCTCGTCCTCAGGTAGCTTTATTCCCTCATTCAGTTTGACATCTGAGTCACCTGAAAGTGAAAGAGAAAAAATGAATATTGTTCAAATAGACGTGATCTTAACATCTGGAACAAAGATGGAACTGAGTAACAGCTTTGTTGTACAATGAGGACATTCTCATTTTAAGATCAGATGTGAATGTACAATAGTTTGATGAATGGGGGAAGTTGTTTCAATACTCACATTCTTTGTGTCTGGCAGCTCTGTAGTCCTTCATGTTGATCCTGTAGAGATCAACACAGTCAGAAAAGTTATAGAACAAGTTTAAAATAATTGTCCGTTCTTTGAGTTAGCATCAATCTATCAGAATGAAATGCTTCTCATCATATCTGCACCATGAAGACTACAACTGACTGCTGACAATCATGTTCTGGTCCTACATTAAAGGAAAGAACTAGTCATTAGTCTAGATCCAACACACATCAAAAGAAAACACAACTAACTACACTTTTCACTCGACTGTAAATTCACACGTCTGTAACAACATTGCTGACTGACTGTAAAATGTTGCTTTGCATTATCAGCTGGCTTTTTGTCGGTTCCCAGTAGAGATACCTTGAATCCCAGTAGAAGGACCTCTGGTAATTTGGCTGTGAGGGTTCTCATCCTTGTTGCTGCACTAGCAACTCTTAAGCTTTGTTTGTACTGACGTGAGACGCCGTGGCGAGGGCCTGCGTAGATGGCGAGCACGCTACGAGCATACACAGAGGCGTTTATGCTCAGAGCGTTGTTCGCTGCAGTATGCTCCGAAACGCCATGAGGCGTACAAACAAGATATCAAGTGGATCAGCAAGAAGTCAACGAGTGGTACCGGAGAGGAGAGTAGGTTGCCTGGCAACAGTAGTAAACACCGACGTACGTACCGCCAAACATTACATCTGTGTACTGTAATTATTACTGTGACCTCCTGACCTCTTAGTCTAATGACTTCCTGTCTCTCGGTGCTTCCCCTCGGGTCGCCGCTCTTTACATCAGACCTTTTTATCTTTAACAAAACCATCTCTCAGATTCTTTCACAGCCTGCAGCAGAAAACCTCTTTTTACCCAGAGTGAGGAATATTTCATTATTATAATATTTAATGACATGTGACTGTCTCTGTGGTCATGTGACTGTCCCCATGGTCATGTGACTGTCTCTGTGGTCATGTGACTGTCTCTGTGGTCATGTGACTGTCCCCACGGTCATGTGACTGTCTCTGTGGTCATGTGACTGTCCCCATGGTTATGTGACTGTCTCTGTGGTCATGTGACTGTCTCTGCGGTCATGTGACCGTCCCCGTGGTCATGTGACTGTCTCTGTGGTCATGTGACTGTCTCTGTGATCATGTGACTGTCTCTGTGGTCATGTGACTGTCCCTGTGGTCATGTGACTGTCTCTGTGATCATGTGACTGTCCCCGTGGTCATGTGACTGTCTCCGTGGTCATGTGACTGTCCCTGTGGTCATGTGACTGTCTCTGTGGTCATGTGACTGTCTCTGTGGTCATGTGACTGTCTCTGTGGTCATGTGACTGTCTCTGTGGTCATGTGACTGTCTCTGTGATCATGTGACTGTCTCTGTGGTCATGTGACTGTCTCTGTGATCATGTGACTGTCCCCGTGGTCATGTGACTGTCTCTGTGGTCATGTGACTGTCTCTGTAGTCATGTGACTGTCTCTGTGATCATGTGACTGTCCCCGTGGTCATGTGACTGTCTCTGTGGTCATGTGACTGTCCCTGTGGTCATGTGACTGTCTCTGTGGTCATGTGACTGTCTCTGTGGTCATGTGATCGTCCCCGTAGTCATGTGACTGTCTCTGTGGTCATGTGACTGTCTCTGTGGTCATGTGACTGTCCCCACGGTCATGTGACTGTCTCTGTGGTCATGTGACTGTCCCCATGGTTATGTGACTGTCTCTGTGGTCATGTGACTGTCTCTGCGGTCATGTGACCGTCCCCGTGGTCATGTGACTGTCTCTGTGGTCATGTGACTGTCTCTGTGATCATGTGACTGTCTCTGTGGTCATGTGACTGTCCCTGTGGTCATGTGACTGTCTCTGTGATCATGTGACTGTCCCCGTGGTCATGTGACTGTCTCCGTGGTCATGTGACTGTCCCTGTGGTCATGTGACTGTCTCTGTGGTCATGTGACTGTCTCTGTGGTCATGTGACTGTCTCTGTGGTCATGTGACTGTCTCTGTGGTCATGTGACTGTCTCTGTGATCATGTGACTGTCTCTGTGGTCATGTGACTGTCTCTGTGATCATGTGACTGTCCCCGTGGTCATGTGACTGTCTCTGTGGTCATGTGACTGTCTCTGTAGTCATGTGACTGTCTCTGTGATCATGTGACTGTCCCCGTGGTCATGTGACTGTCTCTGTGGTCATGTGACTGTCCCTGTGGTCATGTGACTGTCTCTGTGGTCATGTGACTGTCTCTGTGGTCATGTGATCGTCCCCGTAGTCATGTGACTGTCTCTGTGGTCATGTGACTGTCTCTGTGGTCATGTGACTGTCCCCGTGGTCATGTGACTGTCTCTGTGGTCATGTGATCGTCCCCGTGGTCATGTGACTGTCTCTGTGGTCATGTGACTGTCTCTGTAGTCATGTGACTGTCTCTGTGATCATGTGACTGTCTCTGTGGTCATGTGACTGTCTCTGCGGTCTCTCAGTGAACAGTTGTAGAGATGTCTTTACAGGTGAAGCTGCTCGGCCAGTCTTCCCTCGAAGGCGTCCATGTTGAAATGAAAGACGGCGCACGCAGTCGGCGCGTGGTTACAAAATCCACAACTAGCGGAGCCTTCCCACACCACGCAAAAGAAAAAAGCTAAGCGGTCCTACGACAGTTCTGATCAACTCGGTAAGTCAACCCAGGGTTTCTCAGTCTGGCTGTGAGCGCGTTCACATAGAAGGGGCGGGGTTTGTAGCACATGACCAATCAGAGACACGGACCAGTCTACGGTCAGCAGAGCGGCACACTTTACAAACGCATACTAGACAAGTTAAACACATAATCCAGACTAGAATTAACACAGTTTAAACTGCCAAATGCAGGAAGGACGCATACGAGATGAGGACTAAATCCACAGTCTTGTTGTGTGTAAAATAACCTGTAACGTTGATCTTAAACTAATCGGAGGCTTCAGCAGTCTGAGTTAGATGTATTAGGGCTGGGTGACTTGGACAAAATCAAATATCACAATATTTTTTTGGGTAAATGACCAATAATAGAACAGCTAGAACAGTCTGGTAAGTTCAGAAAATGACATCACTTTACTGTAATTTAGCCTTTAAAACCAGGAGGAGACAACACTTATGCCATATCACGATATTACTAGGGCTGTCAATCCATTAAAATATTTAATCATGATTAATTACAAATGAATCACACATTTTTTATCCGTCCAAAATGTACCTTAAAGGGAGATCTGTCAAGTATTTAATCCTCTTATCAACATGGGAGTGGACAAATATGCTTTTTTATGTAAATGTATGTATATATTTATTATTGTAAATCAATTAACAACACAAAACAATGACAGATATTGATCCAGAAACCCTCACAGGTACTGCATTTAGCATAAAACAATATGCTCCAATCATAACATGGCAAACTGCAGCCCAACAGGCAACAACAGCTGTCAGTGTGTCAGTGTGCTGACTTGACTATGATTTGCCCCAAACTGCATGTGATTATCATAAAGTTGGCATGTCTGTAAAGGGGAGACTCGTGGGTACCCATAGAACCCATTTACATTCACACATCTGGAGGTCAGAGGTCAAGGGACCACTTTGAACATGGACATGACAGTTTGGAGCGTTATTTAACCTCCTTCATGACCAGCTAGTCTGACCTGGTTGGTACCGATGGATTCATCAGGTTCTCTAGTTTCAGATGATACCAGTATCTTCACTCTAGCTTTAAAACTGAGCTGCTACAACCTAAAAATCACAAGTTGCGTTAATGCGTTAAGGTAATTAGTGGCGTTAAAATGAACTTGCGTTAACGGGTTATTATTGCGTTAACTTTGACAGCTTGACTAAATATGGAGTCTTTTTGGACAAGGAGATCAAACAGAGCGTTTCAGACAGAGGGTGTAAAGAGGTGCTGCAGCACAGCCGGGAGAAGAAAAGTAAAGTGATTTTTGAACATTAAAGCATGTTAACATGTTCTAGTAGAAACCTAAAATAAAAGTATGAAGCTGAACATCAGCCTGATAGGTCCTCTTTAAAGGTCCCACATGTTCATACACAGACTGAACAGTAAAACGTCAGCTGTGATTACTGGACTTCAGCAGAGGTTCTGGTCTGTATAAAGACCACATGGTTACTAAATGTAACCATGGTTCTATGATGTTCTATCTCTCAATGAGAGAACACACACTCTCTGATCAGAGTTGATGGTACGACAGTTTGATGGATGAGGACCACTGTCTCTATACATGATGTGATGCTGTCAGCTGTAATCCAGCTTTATTTCCTGGAGACATGAACACAACAACAACATCTTCTTCACATCAACTCTAACACATGATCACAACAAGCTTCTGGCTGATCTGATTGGCTGACTGTTCTCTCTCTCTGTGTGTCACCGTTCTCCTCTCACAGCTTAACGGAGGAAACGCATCACAACAATACTGCTGAAACCAGCATGGACCGACTCCAACCCTCTACTGACCTCAGAGTCTCCAGTCTACAGTGTGGACTCTTCACCAGATCAGACAGCTGCTTCACTCCTGAAGCCTTCAGCTTGTTTCCACCCAGATCCAGCTCTCTCAGATGGGAGGGGTTGGACTTCAGAGCTGAGGCCAGAGAAGTGCAGCTGATCTCTGACAAACTGCAGCTCCTCAATCTGAATAAAGAATAAATGATGAAGATAAAAATCACTTTATAATTCATGTCATGTCATGTCATGTCAACACACATCAATACCAAGCTGCTGATCTCTCTAAAATCAAATTCCATACTTCTCCATACTGCGTAGGAACCCTGAATATTAGTTCAGAGGATCTTCTGTATCCAGATGTGACCATTTACCAACAATGATAAACATTCATTTACTTTAACAACTAACAGTGGACATTTTCTACACTTTCTTTAAGAAACACAAGTCTTTAGTGACTGCAGACTGAATTTAGTTCAAGAAACATGAAAATATGAAGAAAAGGACATTAACAACTTTATGGATGTAAGTTATGTTTGTACATAAATCAGCTTCAATTGTTAATTAAACATATACGATCTCTAACAGTAACAGAGAATCAGTGAACTGACCTCAGAGTCTCCAGTCTACAGTGTGGACTCTCCAGAAAACTACACAGGAGCTTCACTCCTGAATCCTTCAGCTTGTTGTGACTCAGCTCCAGCTCTCTCAGATGGGAGGGGTTGGACTTCAGAGCTGAGGCCAGAGAAGCACAGCTGATCTCTGACAAACTGCAGAGACTCAATCTGAATAAAGAATAAATGATGTAAGTTTAGAAGACAATGTTCCTGCTTGAAATCATTCAATGTTTAATAATGTGTTCAGAGCTGAAGAAGGTTTAGAACGTAGAAGTTTAGAAAATGTAAACTCCAAAAACCTGAAGCCAACAGGATGCAGGTTAAAAACTGTCAAATACAAACAGTGAAACAGAGCTCTCATTAATATTAATGACAACGTGCTGCTACTTCAATAAAGACGTAGTGACTTCACCTCTTAAACTCTGACAGCTCCACCAGTGGATCCATCTAAACAAACTCATGTTGAGCAGCCAAACACAAATAAGAACCACAGAAACTGATTCAAGATTCAACTTAAGATCTCAAAGTTTATAAAGACGTCAAAGATGTCAGGATGGATTTTGGGGAAATGTGAACAAAAGATATTTAAGATAAGACATCTACAATATATATATTTGAGGAATAGAGGAGTCATAAAATCAAAGCATCTTCAGTTTAAACTCTTCAGTCAGTAAAAGCATCATAAAGCTTCATAACATTTATAGAAAAAAACATATTGAACATATTTATTATTGTCTGATAGCTGAAATAGAGATTATTTATTTATTCTTCATATTTATCTATTTTTATTATCATTTCTTGGAAAAAAGAAACATGATGGAAGTCAAGAGTTGTGATTTATAAAGGTTTTAAATGTGTAGCTCAACATCACTATGTCCTAATCAATGATCTTTTGCCTAAAATGAGTAGAGTGACTTTGTCATTGTGTTATTGTGGATCATCATAATGTCAGCCTTCTACAGACATCATCCAGATGTCACCACCACATTCATACAGCTGTTCATGTCAACACACATCAATAACAAGCTGCTGATCTCTGTCAAGTCTGGAATTAGAGGATCAATATTAAATCAGACTTGTTGGACTTCATTACTTCATTTATTACATGGCCTTCTTCTCACTGTATCTGGGAGCTTAGCAGGTTTATGTCATTTACAGGAAAGGTCCACATTTGTTCAAGTGTGTCTGTAAACAACAGCCACATGTCATATGTACATTAAAAGAGTTATTGGTGGCAGTAATCATTCCTCCTGTGAAGTGGTGCCTTCATAACACAACTACACTGTAAGAAATGACTTAAGAAATTCAACTGAAACTAATATGAAGATTCAGCAGTCTGAGTCCGACAAATCAAAGTTACAGACTGTTTAGTACCAAATTCCCTCTTTGAGTTACTAATCCTCCTGCAGCTCAACAAGGAAACTGTCAAACACAACATACTGACTGGATACATACTAAGGCTGGGCAACATATCCATATTATATCGATATCGTGATACGAGACGAGATATCGTCTAAGATTTAGGATATCCTAATATCTAGGGTTGTCAAAGTTAATCGTTTTAACGCCACCATTTTCTTTAACGCATTAACGCAATAGATATTCTGGAGGTTGTAGCGGCTCAGTTTTAAAGCTAGAGTGAAGATACTGGTATCATCTGAAACTAGAGAACCTGATGAATCCATCAGTACCAACCATGTCAGACTACTACTGCTACTACTACTACTACTACTACTACTACTATTACTACTACTGGTATCATAGTAAACTACAGAACCTGATGAATCCATCGGTACCAACCAGGTCATACTACTACTGCTACTACTACTACTACTACTACTACTATTACTACTACTGGTATCATAGTAAACTACAGAACCTGATGAATCCATCGGTACCAACCATGTCAGACTAGCTGGTCATGAAGGAGGTTAAATAACGCTCCAAACTGACACTAAATGTTGGAGAGGAAAAACTGTCATGTCCATGTTCAAAGGGGTCCCTTGACCTCTGACCTCCAGATCAGTGAATGTAAATGGGTTCTATGGGTACCCACGAGTCTCCCCTTTACAGACATGCCCACTTTATGATCATCACATGCAGTTTGGGGCAAGTCATAGTCAAGTCAGCACACTGACACACTGACAGCTGTTGTTGCCTGTTGGCTCTCCCTTTAAGGTACATTTTGGACGGATAAAAAATGTGTGATTCATTTGCAATTAATCGCGATTAAATATTATAATGGATTGACAGCCCTAGTAATATCGTGATATGGCATAAGTGTTGTCTCTTCCTGGTTTTAAAGGCTAAATTACAGTAAAGTGATGTCATTTTCTGAACTTACTAGACTGTTCTAGCTGTTCTATTATTGGTCATTTACCCAAAAATATATTGTGATATTTGATTTTGTCCAAATCACCCAGCCCTAATACATCTAACTCAGACTGCTGAAGCCTCCGATTAGTTTAAGATCAACGTTACAGGTCATTTTACACACAACAAGACTGTGGATTTAGTCCTCATCTCGTAACACTCAGGTTAAACGGTGATTGCTTCACAGACAGAAGGAATGATGACAGACATCAATAACTCTTTGAATGTACATATGAACATGTGAGTATTGTATTCAGATAGATTTATAAATATGAACCTGCAAAGATGTTTCTGATGCAGAATATCTATTTGTTTTTTGCTTCAAATAATTAGACAATGCTGACATGAAAACAGAGCACAGTTAGATCTGCTGTCAAAAAGAACGTGGGAATAACTTAGAACCATAGAAACCTCTGATTAGATGGTGTCGTTCATAATCATCACTTATGTGCCTTTAAGTTGGTGCAATACGTGTTTGTTGAAGAGTGCTGCACCTTTAGACATGTTCAAATAGAGAGCTACAGGAATGAGTCCTAAAACCCAGAGATGAGTTAGCATTTTAGCACTTCCTGTTTCCTCGTATGGAGGTCAATGGGTTTTTAGTTAGATGCCTGAAATAAGGTCTGTGGTTAAAGGTCCAGTGTGTAGGATCTGGTGGTATCTAGCGGTGAGGTGAGGAGATTACAACCAACTGAAGCCTCTCCTGTGTGCCAAGCGTGTTGGAGAGCTACGGTGGCCGACGTGAAAACGTGAAAGTCCCTCTCTAGAGCCATCTGGAGCAGAGCCAGTGTGCAGAGAGTGTGTGTACAAACTACATAAACTACAGTCAGTGAACTGACCTCAGAGTCTCCAGTCTACAGTTTGGACTCTCCAGTGCAGCAGAAAGCAGCTTCACTCCTGAATCCTTCAGGTCGTTGTTACTCAGGTCCAGCTCTCTCAGATGGGAGGGGTTGGACTTCAGAGCTGAGGCCACAACTTCACAGTGAGTATCTGAGAGTTCACAGCTAGAAAGTCTGTGATGACACAAAGATTACAAAATATGTTATTATGAAAGAGGACAGTTTATATTTACTTCATGCATTTGATGACTAAACAGTTTGATATATACTTCTCTGATTAACATTTGCTCCTCACATCAGTGGTTCAGCTAATCTTATCTCACTGGTTGACATGAAACAATAATTCTCATCACTCTCTCTCAAACCTGCAGACTTTTAATCTTTGTTTTTCTTTAATCTTGCAGATGAAGAGAGAGAACATGTAGTTACATTGAGGCTTCCCTAATGTCCAGTCTGTCAGTGAGATCTGATCCCAGGTCTGTCTCCACAAAGTTAGCATGAGGCCTTCTTGATTAGAAAAGCATTTTTAAAACTCAGTGAATAAGTAATAATAATACAGTTGATAAAGATGACCTCTCTTTGCTAGCTACCTGCTGCTGTCAGGTTCACGTCCATAAATGGGAAAATTCAGTGACTGCTGCCAAACGGTAGAGAAATGAAACAAATCGCATAATAATATTAGACCTGTTCATAATTAAACATTCATATAATTAGATATATTATTCATCAGACCGCTGTTATTGGTGGAAGCTGTGTATTTCCTGTTACTACTCTTCTCTACAGCAACAAGAGAGAGAAACACCTGAGTTTCCTTCTGTGAGGAACAGAATAAAAGGAAAGACTTAAAAACACGATGATGGAACACAACTTGACTTTATGAGCAATAAAATGCACCATTGCTCGATTCAACACATTCAGGGGTTTTACAACGACAGTCTTTGTCTCGTATGACCAGTAGTTTACGGTGGCTAATGCTAGAGTTGGGTCGATTTTCGGTTTTGCCGGTCCGGTCTGGTGTACGAGCTTAAACCGGTTTGATTTTATGCTAACCGGCAGAACCGATATTTGTCATTATGACACGTTCTGGCAAACTAAAAAGTATCAGACATCAACAACCTGTGCCGACAGAGTCACAGTGCTAAATCCAGCCTGTATTTGCAATATGACAACGTGATTAACGTAATATTATGATGTTATGTTGGTGTATAAACAAGAAGAGGTTTGTTTACTAGGAAGTTCATGTGTTTTTTGGGGTGACGAGACGAGACATGGCAGAGCTGGTCTCAAAGAAAACTAAAACTGTGGCAACATGGCAACAGTTTGGATTTGAAGCCAACGAAAGAGATGAGCCCAATAACACACGAGGTAAGGTGTAATGTGGTGCAAGGCCTATTGAAAGCAAACCCCAGCACCAGGGCTCTGATCCCAGGACCGCCCCGACTCCCCGCCGGATCAGCAAACGTTCTGTTGCTGCCGTTACACCGGTTAGACCCAGCGCTCCACCAGACAGCTGATCTTTTGTTCTTTTCATTTGTTTTACCAGGTTCACATGTCGTCTCCATCACCCAAAAACATAAATCAGAAAAAACTGTAAAATGTAACAATTATTATAAATAAATAGAATAAGTGTTCATTAACTTGACAGCTAGAAACACAAAGTACTGAAACATTTTGAACTCAACATTTGAAACAGCTCAAGAACATCTGTGACAAAATACAACTGACATATTTATGTAATAAACACGTGAAACACTTATATTTTAAGAATAATTTATAGTGTTTATATTTGAAGAACTAAACTACTAATCTACACTGATCTATAAAGTTAATCACATCTGGACTTACACAGCTTTTCTGCAGTTCCTCACAGCTGGAATCAGTCTCCGTCGTCCCTGATCTGTTGTGTTGTACTTCCTCAGGTCCAACTCATCCAGAACCTCCTCTGACATCTGCAGCATGTAGGCCAGAGCTGAGCAGTGGATCTCAGAGAGGTTCTTCTCTGATCTGTTCTCTGACTTCAGGAACTCTTGGATCTCCTGATGTACCGAGTGGTCGTTCATCTCCGTCAGACAGTGGAAGATGTTGATGCTTCTGTCAGGAGAGACTTTATCTCTGTTCATCTCCTTCAGGTTGTTGATGATTCTCTGGATGATTTCTGGACTGTTGTCTGTCCGACCCAGCAGACCTCCTAAGAGCTTCTGGTTGGACTCCAGAGAGAGGCCATGAAGGAAGCGAACAAACAGGTCCAGGTGGCCATTTCTACTTTCAAGGGATTTCTCCATGGCTCTCTTCAGGAAGTCATTTAGAGATGGGTAATGGTCATTGTTGCCACGACTAGCATTGCTTCCAAAATACTTAGAGATGTTCTTGAGAAAAGACTTTAGGTTTGACTCTCTGTGCTTGAAGTCTTTTCCCAGGAAGGCCTCCAGTACCTTTGTGTTCCTGTTTGTGTAACAGTGGAACATGTAGACGGCAGCCAGAAACTCCTGAATGCTCAGGTGAACAAAGCAGTAAACTGTTTTCTGGAAGATCACACTCTCTCTTTTGAAGATCTCTGTACAAACTCCTGAGTACACCGAGGCCTCTGTGACATCCAGACCACACCGCTCCAGGTCTTCTTGGTAGAACATGCTGTTTCCTTTCTCCAGCTGTTCAAACGCCAGCCTCCCCAGCTTCAGAAGAACTTCCCTGTCAGCCTCCGTCAGCTCCTGTGGACTCGTCTCATGTCCCTCACCGTACTTCTGCTTCTTCCTCTTTGTCTGAACGAACAGGAAGTGTGAGTACATGTCAGTCAGGGTCTTGGGCAGCTCTCCTCTCTGGTCTGTAGTCAACATGTGGTCCAGAACTGTAGCAGTGATCCAGCAGAAGACTGGGATTAGACACATGATGTGGAGGCTCCTGGATGTCTTGATGTGTGAGATGATTCTGCTGGACACCTCTTCATCACTGACTCTCCTCCTGAAGTACTCCTCCTTCTGGGCGTCAGTGAAGCCTCGTACTTCTGTTACCCTGTCAACACATGCAGGAGGGATCTGATTGGCCGCTGCAGGTCGGGAAGTTATCCAGACGAGAGCTGAGGGAAGCAGATTCCCCTGGATGAGGTTTGTCAACAGCACGTTGACTGATGACTTCTGGGTGACATCAGACACAACCTCGTTGTTCTTGAAATCCAGTGAAAGTCTGCTTTCATCCAGGCCGTCAAAGATGAACAGAACTTTACAGACAGCGAGCTTCTCTGCTGTGACCTTCTGTAATGTTGGATGGAAAACATGGAGCAGCATGAGAAGACTGTACTGCTCATCTCTGATCAAGTTCAGCTCCCTGAACGAAAGCAGAACCACCAGACTGACATCTTGGTTCTCCAAGCCCTCTGCCCAGTCCAGAGTGAACTTCTGCACTGAGAAGGTTTTTCCAACGCCAGCGACGCCGTTCGTCAGAACGACTCTGATGTGTCCCTGTTGGTCAGGTAAGGCTTTAAAGATGTCGTGGCACTTGATTGGAGCGTCATGGAGGGTCTTCTTCTTGGAAGCTGTCTCAAGCTGCCTCACCTCATGTTGGGTATTAACCTCTTCACTCTGTCCCTCTGTGATGTAGAGCTCAGTGTAGATCCTGTTGAGGAGGGTTCCACTTCCTGTTTCATCACTTCCTTCAGTTCCTTCAGTCACACGTTCACATCTCTTCTTCAGACTGATCTTATGTTCATCTACAACCTCCTGCAGACCTCTATTCAGACTGATCTTATGTTCATCTACAACCTCCTGCAGACCTCTATCTGCTGAAACAGAGAAACAAAGTTTAAGACAAAACACAGAAACTTATTATTTCTAATGCCAATATGAAAATAATCAATATAAGAACATATAAAGAAGTAAAGGTTATAAAGTCATCTTCCCTTCTTGAAGTCTAAACTAACGTCAACGTGATTTTTATATATATTTTTAATAGTGTTTCAACGTGTCGCTCTGCAGGACCAGACGTGTGTTTGTAAGTCAGAGAAGGAGACTGGAGCAGGAAAGATAATGTTGTTCAAAGTTTGAGGCTCCTGTTCAGTTCAGTTCAATTCAATTTATGTTAATATAGCGTCAAATCATAACAGAAGTTATCTTAAGAATCTTTTCATATAGAGCAGGTTTAGACCGTACTGTATCATTTAGAGACCCAACAAGAGATCCTCCATGAGCATGTATTGATATACGACAATGACAAGAAGATAACTCCCCTTTCATCAGTGTGTCTGTCTGTCTAGGATAGAACAGTGATGTTGTTGCTTTACAGAGATTAATAGTTCTTCATCTTCAGCTATGCAGATGGAGAACAAACATCATTCTGATTGGTTGATGCAAAGACGGAGTGCTATCATAAAAACAAAACATACAAATATAACATTATTTCTCTTGGGTTCAGATTCAGAAAGGAAGTGATGCAGAGCAGATATGTTGGTGGAGCAGATCTGAAACAGTTGTTACAACAATAGTCATTGAATTAAAACAACAAGTTTCCAGACATGAAGACATCAGCAGACACATCTACAGTCTTACTTTGGACAGTGCTGGTCTGACTGGCTGTCTGAGGTCCAGGTCTTGTTCTGGTCTGACTGGCTGTCTGAGGTCCAGGTCTTGTTCTGGATCTGGACATCGGCTCCTCCACAGAAGCATGACTACTCTTCTTCTCTCTGTGGAGACATTACTTTATTACTAAAATCATTTCTTGATTGTTGGTGAAGAATATCCAGACTTGTCCGACACTGAAGCTCAGATGGTCACAGAGAAGAGTTAAAGTGTTGGTCGTGAATTCAGCATTCAGTCTGTGATGAACATGTTCCTTTATTTGAACTCTCCTGCTTTAATAAACTAGAATTAGCTGCTTTTCCTGTCTGACTGTCTTATTAAACATTTAGTGATCTGGCTGAAGTTTGTTCATTAAAGAGGAACAACGGACATTTTTAAAACATGAATATTATTTTGGAGGCTAAATAACTATATAAACTATATAACTATATAAACAAACTGCAACTTGCTCATGTACGCTGATATTGAGAGGACGCTCCAGGAAACCACCAGGTGGCAGCTTCATCACGGTAAACAGTGACTTCCTGTCAGTGCTGATATGAATGGAGGATAGAATCTCAACAACATTTGCAATATAAATAAACACGCTGTCACTTTCTGAATCTATTTTATGTGTTAACAATAAACACTTCTAAGAAAGGGAAACGGTGTCAGACCTCTCTGATTTCTTTAGTCTTCCTGTAGTTATAGTTTATACAAGTGCTGTCCACTGGAACGGAGAGAGTTGAAATGCTATACTCCATTCATATCTCCACTGAGGTGATTGAACTGAGGTTAGAAGTGGTCTAGATATTGAGGTAGAGCATCAGTCTAAGACACACAGCATGTAACACTGGTGTCCTGATGTTCCTTATTTAACTCCTGACGAACGCAGTACGCAGTATACAGTACATAGTGCATACTACTGAGGAACGCAGTATGCACTATGTGACGGTTAAAGTGATGTATTTAGCAGAATGCTAGACCAGGCTTTAGCCTTTAAACCAGCTCTTAAAGGGGAGATGCTTTGCACATGCTTTTTCACCACATGTTGCACAGTTATGATGTGCACTGATTCAAGATGACACCCAGTAGGTCCTAACAGCTGATTCTAGGAGGAGTCAAACCAACAACATATTCAGAGGACCAATATGAGAAACTGAATTACACATTTGAAGCTCATTCTTCCAGATCTTTAGACCATTTCACAGTTGTGAACGTAAACATTCCAGATGTGTCCAGTTGATTTCCTGTTGCAGTGGATCTGAATGAAAAGATGATTTAAATTGATGATAAATTGTGAAATGGAGGTTCTAAGGTGTTTTGTTACAGAAATACAATCAGTAGTTTGTGGCTATAAAACCCAGACTAAGATCCATCTGAGGTTGAAACAGTATCTGCACTAATAGTTCAGCATCAGAATATAAATCTGTTAGCAGAACATTTAGTCTTCATCCTCAATGCATCATCATCCATCAGGTCAGCTTACAGTAGAAACAGTCTCTTACTTTGACTCTGAGGGTCCAGGTTCATTACTGAAGTTCAAAGGAATCCACATGGACCGGTCACTCTTCATAGACAGACAGCTGGGTACTGGAGACTCTGCTCTCTGTCTGGACTGAACTCTGCAAACACCAACATGATTTTATTCACATGAATCCTTGATAAACTCTCTTTTGTAGGTCATTAAGGTAAAACTACTGCTGCTGTCAACAATAAGGAGGTTTAACAGTTTGTAGCCGTTCTGTTAGATTAGATTAGATTACATCTCTTCTAGCTGACTGACAGCTGTCACAGATATTAAAGGGACTGTTTGTAACTTTTGAAGCGTATAAATGTACCGGGTCGGGACACATGCTCGCTCTCGTCTCCTCTGCCTGCCTTCACTCACACACCACGCTCCTTCTCTCTCTCTCTCTCTCTCTCCACCTCTCACGTGCATGCTGCTCACTCCACACTGCAGAAGAGTTAGTTTAGCTCTGAGAATATCTAGTGAATGTTCAGTGGACGTTTGTGCAGAAATAACTGCTGCAGCTCCTCCAGACCAACAGAGGTTTCCCGTGTCTTGTGAAGTGACGGGGCTCCGCAGAGAGAAACGTTATCGTCTCCGACCAAAACTCCGGCGTCTCCCCCGTTCCCTCCGGCCGCGGTCGGGAGGCTGAGGCGGGAAAAGCCAACACTAGGATCAGCATTGATTCATGGAGAGACCTTGGTCTGGTCAGTTAACATTACTGCCAAGCAGCTGAAATATAGAGTGATATTGTGCTTTTAGCTGACGTGTGTCTCCTCACTGTGTTGAGCGATGCTCCTTCATGTCTATGTAGAGCGAGCACAAGCGCCAGCAACAGGACGATGACTTTAGTTGACTTAACGGACACAGGTGAAGCTGTTAACAAGACATTATGATTCTTACTAACAGGCCCTTTAAGAGGAAGAGTTGATGAAGTCTGTTAAATTGTAGTTGGCAAATACATTAGTGTAGAATTTTGAAGTCAACAGAAAACATGGTATTGTCAGAGGAAAGATGAAATGAGTGGTATAGATGAGTTAGTAGCAGCTGTCTTACTTTGACTCTGAGGGTCCAGGTTCATCACTGAAGACTGGAGGATCACCTTTAGACCGATCACTCTTCATAGACTGACGGCCAGAGACTAGAGACTTTAGTCTGTCCTCCTCTTCCTCCACACAGTCACTCATCTTCTGATCTGAAGTCAGTCTGACAGGTCAAACAGGAACACTGACTGTGAACATGAAGAGGAAACAAGTTAGTACAAGAGAACAGGAAGTAACACACACCCTCTCTATGGCTGCATCCCAAAGCTCTTCATTTTCATTTCCTCTCTCCTCGCTCCTCACACACCGCCAGTCACTGAGAGATCTTTATAAAACCTGATGAACGGACTTTAAATCACTTTCATTTATTAGAATGATGTGTCTTTTCATGATCTGTTATTTCCCCCGTTAACTTTTATTAATGATTCTATTAAAGTCAGAGAGAGAAGGAGAGTCTGTCTGTCAGCAACAAACACCTTTTACATCATTTATCCTCATTCAGTCACATGAGGCTGATGATTCCTGAACGTCTGGTTTGATATGAGTTACATCATTTACATTTTCCCTTTAGCACAATAAATAATGTCCAGTGTTCAAAAGACACCATAGTCATATTCTGAGTTATGAAATAATGAACGGAAAAGAAAGGAGCTTCAATGCTTCCTTTATTATCTCCTTTAGGACACACTGGAGCATCCTTTACCAAAGGAAAGGAGCTTCAATGCATCCTCTATTATCTCCTTTAGCAGAGGACACACTGGAGCATCCTTTACCAAAGGAAAGGAGCTTCAATGCTTCCTTTACTATCTCCTTTAGGACACACTAGAGCATCCTTTACTAAAGGAAAGGAGCTTCAATGCTTCCTTTACTATCTCCTTTAGCAGAGGACACACTGGAGCATCCTTTACCAAAGGAAAGGAGACAATAACATCCCACAATGCCTTGCGGCTGCAGCATTTAAAGCGACGCAGCGTTCATAATAATAAACTAGATGCTGATCTTGCATATTATTTTCATACACTGTCAAGTTATTGTCCAAATATGTGCCTTGTCCAAACTTGAAAGAGACTGAAACATCCACTGTAAGATTTTAACTGGAATCCACTCAATGAAACAGCTTTTCCTTTTTCTCTCCTTTATTTTTAGGTTGAGTTGCAGGTTCATTTCACTTTAGTGATTAGCCATTAGTCATTAGGCATTAGGTGAAAAACCTTTCAAATAGAAAAAATACAGAAAAGAAAATATTCACATTATTACCAAATAAGTATAAATAAGAACAAAGAGAGACTATGCAAAATTCATTACTCCTTATTCAAGTTAATACACACACTCCCATTAAATGTCTCATGTCAAATACAAATAAGCCTTAACATAAAGGTAATATATATAAACATATATCCACACACACACATATACATATATATGTGCATTATATTATTTTATTTAATTACTATTTTTAATTATTTAATTAAGCACAAAGTATCTTATATTTTATAATTACTTTTGAGTTCATATCAAATCACGTAGCAATCCTAAACTACATTTCCCATAAGCCCCCACAATTCACCGTGCCTCTCACCGCATCATCCACCGGACACTCAAAACAAACAATCGGCAGCACCAAACAAACGATCCGCCACAAACAAAGTCAACCACCGGCACAAACAGACGGACTAAAACACCAGCAACAGCGATCTCCGCCAGAAAAACAGTCTCTCAAAGTGATTCAGTATCCTCACCGGCTGCCTCTCACACTTTGTAGATGTTCTTTTCGCATAGTTTTACTGCAGATTGCAGCGCTGGTTTGGATGAAAGCCCTGCTAGTTAGCGCTCTGCTATATTTTCAGGACCCTTTTCGCTGTGACACTGAGGAGTGTTGCTTTTATAAACTCCGGGCGTAGTTTGATTAATTACTTCCCTCCCTCTGCTTTACTCACTGAGCACTCAGTTTTGCTACTGGACTTATTAATTTACAAATTACTTTCTGATTTATTTATTTTCTATTTTTCTATTTATATTATTTTCTTAATTTCTATTTATTAATTTCTATTTATTAATATTTATAAATCTTAATTTTCCGAAACTTCAGTTTGACTTGACATCCACTAACTGTGATTCATGTTTAATCTGAGCGGACGGTGACTTTCTATTTAATGAATGATTTATTTTGAACATGTAACAAATACCTCAGTAAAACACAAAACAAGAATAACTAATCAAATGAACAGTAAACAATCAATGAACTAATAATCAATATTAATAAATATGATGAATATTTCAAAAAGAAGTGTGAAGAAGTCCAGCCTCCACTTCCAGTATGTGATCCTACCTCTTCTCCAGAACTCCACCAGTTAACTCTATATGGATCATCTAGTCCTGTTTCTTGGTAATGAGGTGATGTTTGTCCTCGTTAGGTCAGATGATCTTTAGGATCTGTTGATAGAGTGTTCCAGCAGCAGTATCTCTCTTTAACACACCGCAGGTGAAGCAGTCTGTCACTGAAACACCTGTTTAATACCGCACGGGGAGAAGCAGCGCCTTTTGTAGTCCATCTTCACAACATTGTAGTTTCACCACAGCAGACTGACGTCACTAACATCCGCCGTGGTCGCATCATAATGACGGAGTCTAGTGAAGGAGCAGTCAGAGGTTGTCTTTTCCTAACTCCTTCTGAAGTCTCCTTCTCATCTCTCCTTGACCTCATGACGTTTTCCACTGAGGTCAAGGAGAAGTGGTTAGGAGAAGTGGTTAGGAGAAGTGGTTAGGAGAAGACGTTAGGACGTCATTATTTGACTATTCCAACGCAACCCTCGTTTCCTCTCTCCTCGCATGGTTTCCTTGCGTCTCTCTCTCTCACACACACACACACGCACACGCACGCACACACACACACACACACACACACACACACACACACAGTATACAGTATAATAAAGCAGCCAGCGCTCCACCTGGTCACTTCTCTTTACCTCTCTGCTTGTTTTCTTGGCTTACAGCAGCTTTAATGAGGATTATTCAGCCAGTCATGACTTTGTGTTCACAGATGAATCAAACTGTTGAGTTCATTCTAACATTTCTCTCCTCTACAGTCCACAGGGAGGAAACTGACTCAGACACTTTAACAGTAACATAATAACATGTTGGATTAACACTCACCCTGCTTCAGTCTTCAGTCGTCAGCCCTCGGTCCTCTTCTCATAATGGAGTCTGGAAAAACTAACTGAACTGAACACTTCCACTTTCTGGTTTCCTTCCTGTTTTCTCATGAGCCTGGATCACAGGATCAGTGTGGTTCCTCCTTTCTCCATTTACAGGAAATCCCTGTCATAGTTCCCTCCCCGTTCATGAGCGTGTTTAAAGTCTTACGTATGTACAGTTTGGATTTGGACCTAAATTCTGTAACGTAATAGAATCCTTTTACAATAACACAACTAGTTCAGTAGCACTCCCTCAGGGTACCTCATCTCTCCATTTACAGGAAACCTTTGACCTCAGAGTTTACCTACGAGTGTGTGTGTGTGTGTGTGTGTGTGTGTATGTGTGTGTGCGTGTGCGTGTGTGTGTGTTGCTCACACTAATCATCTTTTTAACACGGTGTGTTTTTGAGAATATCTTTTGTCTTGAACAGGTTGAATTAAAATGAGTTTTGGTCCGATGTTATCTCATTTTTATGTTTAAATTATGTCAATAAATCAGTTTAGTTAAATACTAATGTGCTTTTATAGTTGTTTTTTCAGAATTATATCTCTAAGATTTTTCTGAACATCTGGAAGAAAAAATATAATCTCTGTTGCACAATAAAATCATTTCTGAGTTGCAAGTCTTTTTCATGATCTAAACACAGTAGCCAGAAATGACACATCTTCCTTGCTCAATTAGTACAAGAACCTACATTTTGAAATGTATTATATTATTTTCTTATTAGTTATATTTGTATGTTTCTTCCACTATTTCATGTTTCAGCTTTTTTTATTTTTTCAAAAAGAGAAAAGACATAAGTAATATCCAGCAACCTGGATTTAGAAATATAATCCCAAATTCTCTACTAGTCAAATGTTAAAGTTACTAGTTTATTGAATTTCACACGTCAGTATTTCAGAGTTAGTAGAAGCTTATCGTTAATGAGTAACTTTAACAATGATGTATTTATATTTCAGTGTCACACTATCAAGTTACAGATTGACTAAAGAAACAGTCTCAACAGATAACGCCTAGCCTGACTGAGAAGATGATCATGACGAGTGGAGAGATAGCAGCTAGAATAAAGTTTATAAACCACTTTAAAGTTTATAAACCAGAAACTTCACCCAGCGCACGTTACCGGAGGAATCTGATCAGAAATCGGCGACACATGATGAACATCTGCGATCCAGATTCCAGGTTTTCCTGACGGTTTCTCTCAGGTAAATAATGCTGTTTATATCTCTGTTAGTTAGCTCAGTGTTTACCTTATGCATCAACTCTGTAAACCGTAAACATACACTCTGTTTTACGTCTGTCTTTACAGATCCATCTGTGAGAAATGACCGACAGAATCATCCCAGAGGAGAGCAGACAGCTGAGAGCAGATGGCTCTGTTTACATGGAGATACAGAGCTAACCCGGTAGCATGTAGCTAACCTGTTAGCATGTAGCTACATGCTAACGGGTTAGCTACATGCTACCGCTATGACACGGTGTGTAAACACAGCGACCATCAGGGTGGAAAATAGAAGATGTGAAACAGTAGTCAGTTCATTATTTCTGCTAAAAGATAAATGTATGGAAGATCAGAGTAATGGTATATTATTTACAGTAGGAGCTGTCTCTGTGTTACCATGACTACAGACCACCGGAGCTTAGCTTACCATAGTTTACCAGAGCTGAAGACTTTCTCCTGTACCATGTTAACATAACTAACTAACAGGTGAGATGATTACAAATGCTGTGAATAATTAATATTGTCATCTGTCTACTCAAATAAAGTTTGACTGTGAAACAGAAATGTGTTGTGTTGCTTACAAGTCACTATTTACTACCTGTACTCTGCTACATGCATGACATCAAATATATATAATATATAAATATCATCTGTTTAAACAGTGTAATTACATAAAGCCTTTGTGAAAGAACATGTTATATTTAGATGATGGGAGTACATGAAGCCTGTTCTGCTGGTTCTTGCAGACTAACTGTAGGAGCTACTTTGCTCAAGTTAGGTTGAGGAGGAGAGACAGTGACGCGCTGTGGGGCGGGGTCAGCTACTGAAGGTTCTCTCTGGTTCGACCAGGAAACCCTCACGTGACTTGCATTCTCTAATGACGTCAGGATACAAGGAAAAAAGCGAATTTTTTTTCTGCACCCATTTCCGGACAAACGGAGGAGAAAAAGAGAGAGGATGGTCTTTTATGATACTATGGTGGCCTGTAGACACACTGGGGACAGATATTGATGTTTAAAAGACATGGAAAAGTGCATTTTGCATAATAGGTGACCTTTAAATCAAAGACATGACTCCCACTATGTTACAATAAATGATATGCAGATGCTGCCCCCTGCTGTTACAAATAACAAAAGGTCAGTCTTTACATGGTACATTTCATATAAAGGGAACTCAGTATGCCTAAAATAATCAATAAAAACAATAATTAGAAGTATAGAATTTATCATATGCCATTTCTAAGAAATGATAAGAATTACTAAAACTTACTGTCCTGATGGAACAAGTCTCCAGTGACGAAAAAACAACTTTATATGTCAATTTAAACCAATAAATTGCTCACAGGCCTTTTTCACAGCAGACATTTTGACTCGTCATTGTACTAACAGCACAGGTGTCACTAATAACATTAACGATTGCTCTGTTCTGTGTCCCAGTAAGTATGAACAATACCAGGAGCCTGAGAATGAGGAATCTAAATGGAATTCAGCCGTCACACATTTTATTATTTACACAATGAGGACATTTCACTGTACGTTTTATTATCATTCTGACATTTCTATTGATGACTTCCCCGATGTTCTCGCTCCAGATGTGACTTTATTAAATGTGTTGAATTAATTCATATTAGTCAGAGGTGTCATATATAAATGGTGAATTATTATAGAAGAGGAATGAGAATTACATTGTTAGCAAATACATACTCTTCACAAACCAAACTCCGACATTATTAATTAGCCCAATTAATTATGCAGTATGAACTGATAGTTAGTGTTACTTCTAATTTCACATCAAACCCAAAATTGATTTTGCACAATGTCCGGTCCAGGGTGTGCAGTAAATTAGTTCATTTTATTAGAATTTAAAATAATTCAAAAGTATTAGAAAGCATTATTTAAAGTCAAATCTTCAAGGAAAGACTAAATAAAAGACAGTTTTGGATATTAATTTCTCCAGAAATGTAAATGTACTTTATACTGTATATGTTCCACTGGTGTCTCCAACTTAGATTGTTTAGTAAAACACAATGATTCTTGGAGGCCCTTAAAATGTTACCTGCACTCTTTGGCAGTTTATTTCTCCTTTTACTGCTAGATTTTATATTTAGTTTATTTCTTATTATATCTTGTTCGTTTTTTTTACTGATGCTTCTTGTTGCTTGCATTGTCCCCCTTTGCTGCTGTAACACTGCAAATTACTCTGCTGTGGGACTAATAAAGGATTATCTTATTTTATCTTAGCTTCTAAACTAAGCTATCTTCTTATTTATACTAGACCGATGAGTGATGTTAACATGCAGAGAGCGCCCTCTGCTGGGTACCAACAATCCAATGCAATCCAGGGAAGTTAACAATGAAACAAATACTACCAGCCCCAAGTTACAAATAAAGTTAAGAAGATAAGAGGTGTTAAGAAAATGGAGTTAAAGACAGTGAAGACGAGGGTATAAGGAGCTACAGTAGATGACAGAAACCACCTGAGTATTAAGAATAATATCAGTTGATCTGACAGAGATGCATCCATCTGCTTTATTATTTACATTACGTTGTGGAAAGGTGAACTAATGTTAGCTGATGTTCATAAATCCATTAAAGCATATGTTTTGGCATCATTGTCTTCTTTTCACAGGGAGTGAACGTCGTCTTCATGACAAACAGCAGCCAAAAATGACCAACTTGATAAAAACAGTTTTTACCTTAAAGGTTTCAATAGAAGCCCTGCACTTGGGTGATTTACTATCTCCGTTTAGATCGATTACCATGGCAATGGTCAAAGCTGAGAAGCATTCGGGTCAGCCTTTTACAAAATTTTTACAAATGTGAGTTCAGTTCAATGAGGTGCCTTATTGTAGACCTCCCCAACGGCCTCCTGCAGCTTCTTCACAGACTCCATCACCAGCCTGAAACTGTCATGGAAGCTACCGTTACCTTCCTTCACCCAGGCCGCCTGGAGCTCTCTGACCCACGTCAGGATCCCATCCAGCTGCTTCTGCACCTCCCTCTGCTCCTCCAGCTCCGCCAGCAGGGCCTGTCTGGCACACACCTCCGCCTCGTAGGCTCTCTGGAGGTCAGCGAGGGACGACTCCAGCCTCAGCACCTCCTGGATGGAGGAGGACCACAAGTCAAACCACAGACAGACACATTAAGCTCCCTCTTCTCAACAACATATACATTTGGAGAAGTAGAATTACACCATATATATATATATATATATATATACATACATATATATATATATACACACACACCTATATATATATATACACACACACCTATATATACATATACACATATTTATATATATATATATATACATACATATATATATATATACATACATATATATATATATACATACATATATATATATACATATAACACGTGGACAGTTTCTCTTTGCCTTTAGTCGTTTTAGCTTTTTTGCTGTCGTTTCCGTTCTTCTCCGGCTCGGCTGCTCCTGCCGCCGCCTCCTCCCCGTGCTTCCTCTTCTTCTTGTCGTCTGACTGAGCAGGGGACGGGTGTGCCCGGAGGGTGATGATGATGCAGGTCATGTTGTCGCAGCCTGTCCCGTCTCCAGATGTGTCGGGGGCCAAACAGTGGTCCAACAGCTATCAGGAGGACATACAGGATTTGAAATTAAAGATGCATAAACATATTTATTCATGAAAAACGTGAGGTACCATGTTCAATGTTTGGGAGTCAACTAAAGCTGGGCATATACTGTATGATTTTAGAAATGTCGTTATGTAACGCCTCATCAATACTGCGAACGTCAGGAGCGCGTGGCGGCTGCGTGATTCACACGCTGTGTGTCAGCTGCGTTTCTGCTGCTGCTGTCAGCCCTTTCTTTCTATATAGAGTTTGCATTTCATAATGGCCATTTCATTTCATTCTAAATGTCATTTATATTTATTTTAGACAGAGAAAGGTTAAGAAAGGTGTGGTAATTTGTCAATAATAGTAATAATCAACAATTAAAACCCCATACTATATTCATTCATGGAGCTCTCCAAGTCACTGCATGTTCTACAACACTGTCCGGCACATATTTCAGAAAAAAAGCATTGTGTTGAAGTAACAAATGCAGGGATTCTGTCCACAGAAAAAACGCTTGAGGGCTTTTATTTTGAAATGAAAGCAGGAAGTGTTGATTTAAAAATAAGTCTTTACTTTTTTCATCTCCGTAAGATATTCTACAGATAGACATCGAAACTGTAGTAATGTTGCTGATGATGTCAATGTACAGTCAATAGATCACCTTCACTGTCCGTGACATATTCTACAGATGTCTAGACATTGAAACTGTATTAATGTAGCTGATATGACGTTAATATACAGTCAATAAATCACTTTCACTGTGTTGTTGCTGTGAGCCGTGCTCCGCTCGCGTCAAAAATAGGCGACACCTCGAATATCTAGAAGAGACGCAGCTGAGACGCACGTCTCACGCGGGCAGTGTGGCTGCTCTAACATGTTAACAAAGGCGCCGAAATAAAAAAACAGGTCAGCCGCCACGCGCTCCTGACTTTACCAGTGTGGATGAGGCTTTATTCTTACTCCTGCTGTACGAGTGGATCGTTAGCGCACAGGTTTTGGCTGCTTAGTAACGGCAGGCGTGACGGGAGCGCAACCTCCAAGCACCTTGGATAAGAATGAAAGCGGCACAGCTGGCGTTTTCCACACGTTTTTGAACATGTGAATAGCCCCCCTAAGGATACAAGCTAGATAGCATAATGACTACACAACAGTTACAAATCAAATCTAAGTGACTGATTAAGTACTTTAACATCTTTTAAGCCAATGTCCCATCATCCTCCCTCTTATTGCGAATGAGGATTCACTGCCTGGCAGGTACTGCTAGTAGACAGAGGAGGGGCTGGTTTGGGAGTGGTGTTATGTACAAGTATTAAGAGTGTGACAGAAGGCCTCTCTCACCTCTTCCACTATGGATGAGAGGGCTTTGACTTTGCCACTCTGGTCTGGTTTGATCCTCTCACTGATGAAGTCCACCACCTCCTGACTGCTCAACACATTCCTGCACACATATGGGAACAGATAACAACAAGTAAAAAAAACAAGTATATGATGAATCAAAAAGGAAAAAACAACCTCACGTACAGTAACATCATAACTGACATATGAAAATGAAAATTCTTTCAAATTTCAATCTACAGTTAATCATGAATCCTAATGAAAAATCAATTACAGGGATAAACGGTCAATGACCAGTCAATCTCACCAGATGCCGTCGCAGGCAATGACCATGAAGTCGTGGTCCCCGTTAAGAGTCAGAACTTTGACGTCTGGCATCGAAGAGATCATCTGCTCCTCTGGAGGCAGAGCCTTGTTCCTCTTATAAAAGTGGTCACCTGAGAGTCAGAGTCCAAGTTAGAAACTCACTCTGCTTACAGGAGGTGGCCATTTCAGAGAGTATGCAAACATTTTAGATTGACAATTTGAACCCAAAACAGAAAATAATTATTACTGACCACAAGCTGCTATTGGGTTTAATTATGGTGCAATAAATGAGTGCTAATCTAAAGACTAACGTAAAAGTCACACACAAAGTCAGCCATACCGATAGCTCTGGAGAGGTTCAATCCACCGTTGACCCGTCCATCCATGGTCACTTTCCCTCCAGCGTTTTTAATGCGAGCCAGTTCCACCTCGTCCTCTGGCTTGTGGTCATACGACATGTCGACAGCTTTGCCTACAGCAACACAGGAATGGAGCTCTTACATTTAATACATTACTGCAAAGCCTTTCATTAAGAAGATCTGCCACTATGCGGTTCAGTGGCAACCATGCAAGAGCCAAACACTGACTTTTCACAGCTGCCCAGTAAAACAACTACAGTATATCACACGACTGTGGAAAGAAAGTTGGGTATTTTTGCAATAATGAATTTGACAGTCATGATAAAACCTCTTCAAATGAATAATGCCAACATTTAATCAGATTTTAGGCTTTCAAGTGACATTATCATATGCTGTGCTTATAATAAAGGGGGTGTTCAATCTTGTTCACAGCATGCACTGCCAGGCAGGGTTATAATAGCTTTTGAATTTTCAATTATTTTTTATGTTATTTTAATTTTGACTTTACGATTTAATTTTAGTTTAGTTTTAATTAGTTTTCTTGAATGTGCTGCTAGTTTAAGTTTAGTTTCAGTTTTTCAGAAAGGTTCAGCTTTAGTTTGTTTTGTTAGGGCCAGCTATAATGTCTCAGAAGTATGTAGCTACATATACAAAACACATGGTTGGAGAACTGTGTAGGAATGGCCATAATGTTTAATCCTTAATCTTCACGCTACTTTAGGGCAACGCGATTGCGTGATAGTGCCATCTCCTGGAATGTCACATCTGTTCTCGTTCAATGTAATGAGACATCCTTTATTCGGTAGTGATACATTATAGCTAAAAAACTAACAATGAAAATAATTTATCTACATTTTTATTATTTCCTTTAAGGATATAGATTTATCGAGTTTCAGTTTAGTAACAATATTTTTCACTGCTTATTTTTGTTTTAGTTTACTATAATAACCCTGCTCCCAGGTTGCTTAGGTGCAATACTGTAACATACTGCTGCTTTTTAATGGCATGAAGTGATATTATAATCAGCATGTTTAATATATCAGCATACTAATTCCTGAAAGAGCAGAGCTAAAAACATACAATGATATACTCTCTTGGTACTGAGGGGGGTACCAGAGTTTAAATGATTCACAATTATTCTATAATATCACACATATATCAAGGTAAATAGGCACAAGATGGTTTGGACCTACCGCGCTCAGACACCACGCAGCGAGAGTCTCCAGCATTGGCCACGATCAGCTGTTTTCCTCGGATCAGAGCCACAACAGCTGTGGTGCCGCTGTCTGAGCCAGGCTGCGAATACATGAACATGGAAGATGTGACTCACTGTTAAACTAACAATCTGAATAATCTTTCTAAAAGTTATTTCACACCAGGACTGAAATGAACTTCTTAAAAGCTTCCAGACAATTTTCTGCAGAGAAAAGAATTCCAGGCAGCCACCAAAGCTTCTTTCATTTACACAATGTCATCACAAATCACTAAACTTGGCTTCTGCTGCAATGAGACTATCCAACACACTGCAGCCTGTTAGCTGGAAATTACAGCGCAGCTCTTTAAATGGCTAAAAACAAACTACTGCTAACTTGGCCAGCTCTCAAAAGTGACAAGTAAAAATGGTTTCAATATGACTAATTCCACCAATGAATATTAGCATATGACAATGCTTTGTCACGTTACAAGACTTGTCTTAAGCTAAAGTGGTACAAGTCATCAGTAGGTGATCAATGTCAACTTGTTGTATCAGGGAGGTACTGATAGAGCCAAGACTATGACAACAAATCGACAACTTTGATGAACCTAAATATCACACCGAATCATGTTGTTGAAACGATCATATCTTCAGCTCCACCCTCAAGATATCTGCACTGCAATTCATCTTTCAACTCGACAGCTAAAAAGGTAATTAAGGAGTGAAGGCAGCCTATATGAGCACGATACATTGTCTGTGCTGCATGTAGGAATCTGTATCAGTTGTACTGTTGATTTGTCCGTTGCATAAGTTTCAATCAGACATGTCCTTTGTACACACCTCCTCCTTGCCGTCCATTCCAGGAAGGCACATTTCCTCCTCTTCTTCTTCTTCTTCATCCTCAGAGTCTTCCTCTCCTTCCTCTGTATCCTCCTCTTCTTCCATCTCACTGCTGTCACCCTCTTCCTCTTCGCTACCATCCTAAGAAAAAAGAAAAAAGTTACGATTTCAAGTCATCAGTGAGTGAGCTTTGATAGCCACATAAGACAGCTTATTCTGGTCTCCTGCTCTCACCTCTTCATCACTGCCCTCCTCCTCCTCTCCCTCCTCAGATTCCTCACTGTCGTCAAAAAACCTGGACTTGGAATCTCCTGCAGTCTTGGAGGGGCAAGTCGCGTATAGGTGGCATACACTGACAGCCAATGAAATTGCAGACTTATTAACGCTGTCCAGGGTGCTGAAAACGCCGCTCTGGTCCAGCAGTTTTCTCCTGAATATTTAAGAATAATTATCTGGAGCAGGTTCGAATCCCACTTGGTACAAAGTCTGTGATACATTGTCAAAGATAATGAGCTATTTGGGAATCAAGAAATGTGAGTCTTAGTTTGTTATTTACTTCTTCTGATTATCATTAGATTAGACTAGTCTGGTTATATCAAGTTCTTGACTCACTTAAAGCTATTAACCAATTATATTACAGAGTTTTCTTCCTATGTGTAACATTTAAATTGCAATTACTTAATTACTTCAATTAGAGACTATAAATTATTAATTTATTAATGAGACATGTAGACATTAGTGAATGAAATGTATTTATTAACCACAACTGTAACAGTAAATATTCAACAGAGCCCATATTGCAAGGTCACACATATATCACACAAAAATGTAAGGTAAAGTAAATATAATATTGTATATAATAAATGTAATAATTATTTACATGAGTAAAATATACAGTATATACAGTGGAAACCGGTTACAGTGATTAACCGCTTATATGGGGCAGTGGTGGCCCTCCCTCATTACCACCACTGAGGTGCCCTTGAGCAAGGCCCCCCCAACCGCTCCAGTGGAGTTGCTCAGTGACCAGCAGATCAGACTGTGGTTGTACTGGGCAGCTTCCAGGTGTGAATGTGTAACTGTGTGAATGTGATCAGGGCGTTCCTGAAAAAGAGAGCATTGCCCTCAGTGAACCTCCCCCAGCATAAAATAAAGGTAAAAACAAATAAATAAAATATGGATCAAAAAGCTTGGGACAGAATCATTCCTATGCAAATGCTGTTTAAATAATCTGCTTATAGTGATCAATTCCGTCCAGTTATCTACCACACTGAGCTATCTCACCAGATATGTTGATGTATTGTTTCTTTTTGTATTTGACTTCTTTATTTGAAGTGAGAGCTCAAAACTCATCGTGTCATATAAGGATCAAACTCACAACCGCCAATATTCCAACCAGATATCTACCAACCTGAGCTATTTCAAAAGTCATAACATAGCATGTAAAAAAAAGTTTTGTTCGAAAAATGCTATTAAAAAAAAAAAAATTCATGAAAAAAGTAATATGTCAAAAATATTTTGAAAAAAAAGTCATTCTGTAGCATGTTGAAAATTTGTACAAAGAAAGTCGCAGTATAGTATGTTGAAAAATGTTCTTAAAAAAAGTCATATAGTATCCTGAATTTTTGGGGGAAAAAAGTAATAGTATAGTACGTTGATAAATTCTTATCTACCACACTGAGCTATCTGCCAGGATACACTGAAGCAATGTTTCTTTTTGTATTTGACTTCTGCATTTGATTTGGCCCTCAAAAATCACTGTGTCACATAAGGATCAAACCCTAACCCTAACCCTAACCCACAAACTAGAGACCTAGAGCATTCAGAGGATGGATGGCTTTCCTAGCTAGATTGACAAGGAGAATTCTTGGAGAAATGTCCAAATGTCAAAAGGTTTTGATACCAAATCACAGCATGTCTTTTTCTACTGTGTTCCTCAAGGTCTTGGTGTCTTAATGTGGTCTTTTGGAGGGATTGTTGCTAATCTTTTATCAATTCTCCCAATGTAAAAGGAGGTTAAATTCAGCACCAAATCTGTGTAACAAATGGTATCAACCCAAAAAATGATGCAACAACTTATGAGACATAATGTACACCCCTTCTATGTGGCATCTACTGTTGACTTCTATGATCTACTCCTGAACATCCCCTTTCCCCCAACCCTACCCCCCTACACAAGGGGCTGGAATGGTAAGAGGTTAAATTGTAGATGTGGGTTGAGCCCCTGCAATGGACTGGCTTCCTGTCCAGAGGGGTGTATGGCTAAGCTGCTTCATGACTAAAAAAAAGCAGTAGATAATCTCCTTAGCAATGAGCCACATCAGCTCAAACAGGGCTTACTTTTAAGACTATAAACAGACTGACTACCCGTCAGATGAGTGTATTTTGTGCAGTTTTGATGCTCTTTCATCTAATGAAAACATCTCACTGAATTGAGGTGGAGTGATTAGGATGCTTACATATCCACCAATTAGGCCTCAGGGTAATACAAACTGCATGATGAATGTAAAAAAATGTCTCAGAGCAAATAATGAATAGTACAAACAGTGCTGTTACATAAAAAAAGCATGAAATAGTTTATTTGAATGAAAGCCAAGGAAGCTGGTTTAACATCTCTGCACGTGCTCATCATGTGAACCCGGCCAATTGTAGAAAATGTAAATGAAAATAGTGTAAATGGCCATGGAGCTCGGTAGGTGAGAAATTGAAAGTGAAATCCAAACCAGCCTCAGGAAAGAAGAGCACTTTTAAATGTGTTACACAAGCAAAGCTTAAAGGCCTTACTCTCCAATTTCAGTTCTCCTAATGTTGTGTAATATTTGAAATGCCTCATTACTTGCATTTTGCAAGAAAGGGAGAAGCCTCTTTCTACTCTATAATGAGCCCTGACGCTTATTAGACCAGCGTGCATTGAATTGAAAGAGCCAATAGTTTTTTTTTTCTTTTCTTGTTCTCTTTATGGCAGAGAAAGGATTGAGCCCTAATCATAAAAACACAGAGCCACATCATTATACTTGCCGAAACTAAAGAGGATAATCCTGTAGTCCGTTTAGGATATTTTATAATTGAATTGAATTACTACATATCACGGGGCACTGGCATTCTGCTCATATCTTGTGGAAGTTGTCAAATAGATGTCCTAAAATGGACATACGAATCAAAGGGGTTCCCCACTGGAGCAAATGTGTGTCGTCCATGCAGAGGATCCCCATGGCCTGGACCCCCGTTGGCAATGCGTTGCAGCACTGTTGATAAGGCTAAACAGATTAACACAGTCTCCATTCACTACCTCCTTTATCTTAACGTGCAGTAGAAGCCATATGCAGTATTAGTTTTATCAAAAAGTGTCCCATTTGGAATAATGACTGTCAAATATGTAGAAGAATAAAACATAAGAATTTGTATATTTTAAGAAAACAACAATTTTTTTCTTCCACAATTATAAGAAGTTCCTCTCAAGCAAGCAGCCTTGTTTCTGTGAGCGCTCTAACCAGCTGTATCAACAGTTCATCCTGTGAATACTGATTAGGATTCCACGCATTAGCACACTAAAAGGGCATTAAACTGTCCAACCATTCAACTGTACGTGGCATGCATACTACTGTATATTGCAAGGCCTCTTTCTTTGCACTCAAACTCTACATGAACAAGGCCAAGGTGCTGACAGTTTGAATGTTTCAATCTGAATGGATGACAAATCAATGTTTCTCCTACTCAAAGAGTAGTGTGTATGTGTGTGTGTGTGTGGTTTAGCAGTCTTTCTTCTTAGCTTTAATGGTTTGCACATAACGCAACTGGGTTGGAAATAGACCCCACTTGATCTTAATGGTAAAGTTGTGTTTTGTGTAATGAAACTGTATGACCATGCATCACATTCATGATGAGAGTATGTCCATATCAATGGCACAGTCATGGTGATATCTATCCAGCATACATTACATTTCAGGAATTGAGGATCTGGATCTTCAGGACTAAATGAAAGTAATTAAAGGTTCATCAAGACTGACTTTGTATTGAAAAACATCTCATTGTTGGTTAGCACTTTGTACAGAACTCATATGCCTAAATGGAATTGACAGGAACTCAAGGTGACAATAGTTCAATGTGTTTTCATACAACAGGTCGTATGATATCTTCCAGAAAGTTTTCCTACAAATGTCTAGTCTCAATTTCCACACCAGCCTTTTAAAAATAAACTTCCGTCTTGACAGGAAAAAAACGTTATTAGGTTCAGGCAAACAAACTAGTCAGTTAGGTTTATGGAAAGAAAACAAGTTAGTTAGGTTTAGGAAAGATGGTAGTTAGGTTACGCCACACCGGAAGTGGCATAACTTAAGTACAGAAGTTACATGTTAAAAACGACTTAGTCACGTAAACCCTCTGAGACCCACAATAGACCCGTTTTAGGGGGGTACAGGGGGTGTTTAGGGGGAGATAGCAGGTCAACAGTAGATGTCACATAGAAGTGGTGTACATCATCTGAAAGCTGGGAACCTGAAGATTAATTTGAGATGCAGCTCAGCCCTGTGTGTCAAGTTGTTCTAGTCATGAATATAAATAAACATGAATGAATTCATTAAAATGAATGGTAAAAGTGTGTAAGGGTTTAGAACATTATGATCACATAATATGATGGTCATCCTCATGCTCTATTATGTCTCATAGGTTGTTGCAGCAATTTTGGGGTTGATACCATTTGTTACACAGATTTGGAGCTAAATTGAACCATTTTTTAACACTCAAGAATTGATAAAAATGATCAATCATCCCTCCAAAATACCACATTAAGACACCAAGACCTTGAGGAACACCATAGAAAAAGCCATGCTCTGATTTGGGATGAAAAACTTTTGACATTTTGAGATTTCTGCAGGAATGTCATTTTTGGGCGATTGGATGGCGAGTTGTTCTGTTCTGGGAACTGCTCAGAAACCAAATTTCAAGAAATGGTCTCACTACAATGAAATGTCTCCTATGGGGACTAACATCATCACTCATGAATACAGTTGGGCTCTTTGGATCCACAAAACTCTCAGCTTTACAGTGATACCCAATTTCTATAATTCCAAGAATGATTACCCCAGTATGCAGAAATATTCAAACATCATTTTTAGAATAGGAGAAAATAAGACATTTATACTGCATGAAAACTGCATGTTCTTTGCCCAAAACTGCATGTGATTATCATAAAATGGGCATGTCTGTAAAGGGGAGACTTGTGGGTACCCATAGAACCCATATCTGGAGGTCAGAGGTGAAGGCACCCCTTTGAAAATGACCATGCCAGTTTTTCTTCACTAAAATTTAGCCCAACTTTGGAGCCCAACTTTGGAGCCCAACTTTGGAGCGTACTTTAGCCTCCTTCCCGACATGTTAGGATGACATGGTTAGTACTGATGGATAGCTTTGCAAGGCTACTATCCCAAGTATTTAAGCCTTGCAGCGTGTGGAACATGCAAAGAGTTCACATTTCACATTTCTTGTGAAAGCAGTTGACTCTGCTGGGCCTGATGACACACTTTTCCCTACAGTTATAAAGCATCAAAAGATTGTGAGCCCAACAAAGTCTACCTTTAACCAAAGGGATTCTTCACTGTAAGCCGCTGGAATTCAGACCAGTCCTTTCTTCCTTCAAAGAGATTTCATGGAACTATCATGTGTCAAACATGAGCACATGGAACATACTGGACATTGGCATAGAGGTGCAGCTACAGTCAATTTTAATATACAGTCTGTGCGTTTGGCCGAGCAGTGTGTGGTTTTCTGTCAGGTGAAAGTACCTCCAGTTACTCAGAGCTACCAGAGCTTCATGATGATCAACACAAGTCCAGTTAGCTCTGAGGAAACGCAAAAGACATCCTCCAAAGTGCACAAACATTATGAATATTTACTCCTGTAGCCTTAATTCTAGAAGTGCAAATGGCTAACTCTTGAAACTGAAGACACTTGGTTGTTTTTAACCATTTTGGATGTTTGTTTTTTTCTGAGGCAGCTAGAAACACAAAGTACTGAAACATTTTGAACTCAACATTTGAAACAGCTCAAGAACATCTGTGACAAAATACAACTGACATATTTTTGTAATAAACACGAGGAACACTTATAAGAATATTATATTTAAGAATAATTTTATAGTGTTTATATTTGAAGAACTGAACTACTAATCTACACTGATCTATAAAGTTAATCACATCTGGACTTACACAGCTTTTCTGCAGTTCCTCACAGCTGGAATCAGTCTCCGTCGTCCCTCCTCTGTTGTGTTGTACTTCTTCAGGTCAACCTCATCCAGAACCTCCTCTGACATCTGCAGCATGTAGGCCAGAGCTGAGCACTGGATCTCAGAGAGGTTCTTCTCTGATCTGTTCTCTGACTTCAGGAACTCTTGGATCTCCTGATGTACCGAGTGGTCGTTCATCTCCGTCAGACAGTGGAAGATGTTGATGCTTCTGTCAGGAGAAGTTTTATCTCTGTTGATCGCCTTCAGGTTGTAGATGATTCTCTGGATGGTTTCTGGACTGTTGTCCGTCTGACCCAGCAGACCTCCTTCTCCTACTACCTGGTCTAATATCAAGTTAGAGGAATTACATACAAGACACACTTCCGGTTACATCCTTCAAAATAAAAGAGCAAGAGATGTAGTTATGCTCTTTGTCCACAGGAGGGCAGTGTGATTATGATTTTAATTATAATGATTGTGTCTAACTACAGCTGTTTAGGGTTAGGGTTAACAGTAGATCTCATTATTTCTTATCTTTATTTTATTGTTTATGTTTTACTGTTTCTATTTTATTATTTATATTTTGCTTTATCTGATTTTAATTAATTTATTATTATTATTATTATTATTATTATTATTATTATCATTATCATTATTTTCTTGATTATATATTTTTTTTGTATTTTGTTTTTTTTGCACTTTGTGTTGTAAGGATTCCCTAAAGTCTAGAACTTTACCACTTTTAAATTTAATTAATTTATTATATATTTTTTGTTTTTTATTATTATTATTATTATTATTATTATTATTATTATTATTATTATTATTATAATTATTATTTTTATTATTAGTAGTAGTAGAAGAAGTAGTATAATTAGTACTTGTTTTTTATTATCATTATTGTTTATAATTATTCCCACAAGCTAAAAACGATCATTGTATCGGGATAAATAAAGTAGTTTCTTATCTTATCTTATTTCTTAACTGAGGGTATTTGCTAGAATTGTTTAAATGATTTAATCTTATTTTATATATATTTTTGTTTCTGGATTATTATTGACTTTTATTCTTTGTTTTTACAGTAGAGCCGTCTGTAACTCTGGTTGAAAGGTCTATAAAGAACATCACTCTGACATCTGCATAATGAGGGTCAGAACTTTTCATACTTTAGGTTGATTTTGATGCTAATACTTCTGTACTTTTACTGGAAAGCAGGACTTGTAGTATTTCTGCACTGTAGTATTAGTACTCTGACTGTGTATTAGAGTATGAAGTGAACAGCAGATGATCAGACTGTGACTTTAAGACTTTCACCTCAGTATCTGAGGGTCAATATTTGACTGTAATAAAACTGATAAAAGACGTGATTGTCGTTTTATTTCAGTCTGAATGCTTCGCTGACAGCATTATGAATCGATTTAGTCTGACTTCACAGTCATTTAACTTAAACTTTCTTCTTCTACTGCAGCCACCTTCTAACAATACATCCGATTATGTTCTTGCTGTAATATAAGTAATATTTAAATTATGTAAATCTCATCTAAATTCCTGGTCTCAAAGAGACATCTCTATCATAGGCCCAATTCTTCTTACAGAAATGGAGTGCATTTCCCGATTCATCTACCCAGCTTACTCCTTATCACTTCCCAAAAATGCAATAAAAGCCATAAACCAAGCTAATTTCAGTTATATCTGGAAAAGGAAAACACACTATATTAAGAAAGGCACTATGGTTAAAGAATATGAGGAAGGTGGACTTAAGGCTATTGATATTGAATACATTAATGAAACTATTAAGATCATTTCTAAAACATGAAAAAAGTTTTTGGTTTCATATGCCCAGTGAAATTTTTACTAAACTAGGAGGCATCGGCTTCCTTCTTAGATGCGACTATGACTTCACAAAACTCCCCGTCAAATGATCCTTGTTTCATCAACAGGTTTTACTTTATTGGAAAATGATATACAAGCATAATTATAGTCCCCATAAAACCCCAATACGGAATTGCCGGAATGTATTACTTAAAAATAAATCCATATTTTTACAAAATTGGTTAGAAAAAGGAAAATGATCTGTGATGCATTTATTGGACAATACAGGAAACATTCTACCATTTGAGGGCTTTTGTTCTAAACTCAGCCTCGTTGACAGAGGTCAGTATAACAATGTTGTCAAAGCAATCCCTCAAGCTGTAATTGTGATGGCATATCATTTATCTCAAGATAATGTAAACCCCCAATCTCCCTTCACTTTTGGTGAATGGTCACAACCTCATTAACTTAAAACTACCTAACGTCACCTTTACTAAAGACTTATATCCGTTCTCTTCAAACAGAAATTCAATTCTAAAACTTTTCTCTAAAGAAGATGCTGAGAGTCTGAGATCGAAATTCTTTAAATGTCCTATTGCACCAAAAGTGAAGGAGGTTCACTTTAAGGTTCTCAGTGAAATATATATAATATCCCCCTCTGCTGAGTTCTTAAGAAACCGTTTTGGTTTTGATCACAATAACTGCTGGTTCTGTGATGAACACATTGAAACTACAGAACATTTATTTTATGAATATATTTTTGCTAATGCTCTCTGGGATGATTTGCATTATTGGTTATCCACTAAATTTGTATTTTCTTCTAATCTAACAAAGGAAAATGTTATATTTGGTACAATTGTGAAAGATCCCGTACATGAATGACCTGGCAATCAATAATCCATAATCATTGTTTTTATACATAAAAATAGATTCCTGAAATCAAGACCACATTTCTATGTTTTCCATCAGGAGCTGTGTCTTTACTTTTCATCTCTGAAACATATGAAGAAAAAGATGCTATGAAGCTTTCAATGTTAGTTGAGGACCTTAACCTTACAGAGAACCCCTAAAGCACTATTATCACTATTATCACTATTATCACTATTCCCTTATTTTTACTCTTATGCACTGTATGCCTAGAACTAATCTGCAGAGGCACTTTGGGTTCAGAATATATGAATGAATAAAGACAAAGTGAAACCCAGGTCCAGGTGGAGGAGGTGGTGGAGTGTGGAGCAGAAGGAGTGGAGGAGTCTCAGTGTGTCTGCAGAGACTGTGCAGAAGGACAGATACACTGATGATACTCTGTCAGGTCCAGAGGAACACACAGGGATGATGGTGGTTAGAAATCAAACTCCCATCTGATGAAAGAAGAAGAAGACAACAGAAGTCATCAATCAGTGTTTACAGAGACTCCCTTCATCAGCTGTCAGTCAGCATCCAGTATAAAGAGCAGAGGGACTTCAGTCTGTGTAGCGTAGCCAGCTTCCTTTCAGCTCTCATGTTAACGTATTGGAGTGAACACACTGAGCTCAGAGCTCACAGACCAGAGGCCTGTACTACGAAGCCAGTCCAACACACCCAGGGTATCTTCTCCTTATCTGGTTTAACTAACCTCTCAACCAAGATCCCGCTAAGCGGTCCTACGACAGTTCTGATCAACTCGGTAAGTCAACCCAGGGTTTCTCAGTCTGGCTGTGAGCGTGTTCACATAGAAGGGGCGGGGTTTGTAGCACATGACCAATCAGAGACATGGACCAGTCTACGGTCTGCAGAGCGGCACACTTTACAAACGCATACTAGACAAGTTAAACACATAATCCAGACTAGAATTAACAGTTTAAACTGCCAAATGCAGGAAGGACGCATACGAGATGAGGACTAAATCCACAGTCTTGTTGTGTGTAAAATGACCTGTAATATTGATCTTAAACTAATCGGAGGCTTCAGCAGTCTGAGTTAGATGTATTAGGGCTGGGTGACTTGGACAAAATCAAATATCACAATATATTTTTGTGTAAATGACCAATAATAGAACAGCTAGAACAGTCTGGTAAATTCAGAAAATGACATCACTTTACTGTAATTTAGCCTTTAAAACCAGGAAATGACAACACTTATGCCATATCACGATATTACTAGGGCTATCAATCCATTATGATATTTAATCAAGATTAATTACAAATGAATCACACATTTTTTATCCGTCCAAAATGTACCTTAAAGGGAGATCTGTCAAGTATTTAATCCTCTTATCAACATGGGAGTGGACAAATATGCTGCTTTATGTAAATGTATGTATATATTTATTATTGTAAATCAATGAACAACACAGATCAATGACAGATATTGATCCAGAAACCCTCACAGGTACTGCATTTAGCATAAAACAATATGCTCCAATCATAACATGGCAAACTGCAGCCCAACAGGCAACAACAGCTGTCAGTGTGTCAGTGTGCTGACTTGACTATGACTTGCCCCAAACTGCATGTGATGATCATAAAGTGGGCATGTCTGTAAAGGGGAGACTCGTGGGTACCCATAGAACCCATTTACATTCACACATCTGGAGGTCAGAGGTCAAGGGACCCTTTTGAAAATGGACATGACAGTTTTTCCTCTCCAACATTTAGTAGTAGTAGTAGTAGTAGTAGTAGTAGTAGTAGTAGTAGTAGTCTGACATGGTTGGTACCGATGGATTCATCAGGTTTATAGTTTACTATGATACCAGTAGTAGTAGTAGTAGTAGTAGTAGTAGTAGCAGTAGCAGTAGCAGTAGCAGTAGCAGTAGCAGTAGTAGTATGACATGGTTGGTACTGATGGATTCATCAGGTTCTCTAGTTTCAGATGATACCAGTTTCTTCACTCTAGCTTTAAAACTGAGATGCTACAACCTAAAAATCACAAGTTGCGTTAATGCGTTAAAGTAATTAGTGGCGTTAAAACGATCTTGCGTTAACGGGTTATTATTGCGTTAACTCTGACAGCTCGACTAAATATGGAGTCTTTTTGGACAAGGAGATCAGACAGAGCGTTTCAGACAGAGGGTGTAAAGAGGTGCTGCAGCACAGCCGGTAGAAGAAAAGTAAAGTGATTTTTGAACATTAAAGCATGTTAACATGTTCTAGTAGAAACCTAAAATACAAGTATGAAGCTGAACATCAGCCTGATAGGTCCTCTTTAAAGGTCCCACATGTTCATACACAGACTGAACAGTAAAACGTCAGCTGTGATTACTGGACTTCAGCAGAGGTTCTGGTCTGTATAAAGACCACATGGTTACTAAATGTAACCATGGTTCTATGATGTTCTATCTCTCAATGAGAGAACACACACTTTCTGATCAGAGTTGATGGTACGACAGTTTGATGGATGAGGACCACTGTCTCTATACATGATGTGATGCTGTCAGCTGTAATCCAGCTTTATTTCCTGGAGACATGAACACAACAACAACATCTTCTTCACATCAACTCTAACACATGATCACATGACGAGCTTCTGGCTGATCTGATTGGCTGACTGTTCTCTCTCTCTCTGTGTGTCACCGTTCTCCTCTCACAGCTTAACGGAGGAAACACATCACAACAATACTGCTGGAACCAGCATGGAGCGACTCCGACCCTCTACTTACTCCAGAGTCTCCAGTCTACAGTGTGGACTCTTCACAAGATCAGACAGGAGCTTCACATCTGAATCCTTCAGGTTGTTTTCACTCAGATCCAGCTGTCTCAGATGGGAGGGGTTGGACTTCAGAGCTGAGGCCAGAGAAGCACAGCTGATCTCTGACAAACTGCAGAACCTCAATCTGAATAAAGAATAAATTATGTGAGTTTAGAAGACAACGTTCCTGCTTGAAATCATTCAATGTTTAATAATGTGTTCAGAGCTGAAGAAGGTTTAGAACGTAGAAGTTTAGAAAATGTAAACTCCAAACACCTGAAGCCAACAGGATGCAGGTTAAAAACTGTCAAATACAAACAGTGAAACAGAGCTCTCATTAATATTAATGACAACGTGCTGCTACTTCAATAAAGACGTAGTGACTTCACCTCTTAAACTCTGACAGCTCCACCAGTGGATCCATCGATACAAACTCATGTTGAGCAGCCAAACACAAATAAGAACCACAGAAACTGATTCAAGATTCAACTCAACATCTCAAAGCTTCTAAAGATGTCAAATATGTCAGGATGGATTTGTGGTGGAAATGTGAACAAAAGATATTTAAGATAAGACTTCTACAATATATATATTTGAGGAATAGTGGAGTCATAAAATCAAAGCATCTTCAGTTTAAACTCTTCAGTCAGTAAAAGCATCATATAGCTTCATAACATTTATAGAAAAAAACAAATATTGAACAGATTTATTATTGTTTGATAGCAGAAAGAGAGATTATTTATTTTTTCTTCATATTTATATATTTATATTAGCACTTCTCGGAAAAAAGAAACATGATGGAAGTCAAGAGTTGGGATATATGAAGGTTTTAAATGTGTAGCTCAACATCACTATGTCCTAATCAATGATCTTTTCCCTAAAATGAGTAGAGTGACTTTGTCATTGTGTTATTGTGGATCATCATAATGTCAGCCTTCTACAGACATCATCCAGATGTCACCACAACATTCATACAGCTGTTCATGTCAACACACATCAATAACAAGCTGCTGATCTCTGTCAAGTCTGGAATTAGAGGATCAATATTAAATCAGACTTGTTGGACTTCATTACTTCATTTATTACATGGCCTTCTTCTCACTGTATCTGGGAGCTTAGCAGGTTTATGTCATTTACAGGAAAGGTCCACATTTGTTCAAGTGTGTCTGTAAACAACAGCCACATGTCATATGTACATTAAAAGAGTTATTGGTGGCAGTAATCATTCCTCCTGTGAAGTGGTCCCTTCATAACACAACTACACTGTAAGAAATGACTTCAGAAGTTCAACTGAAACTAATATGAAGATTCAGCAGTCTGTAACTTTGATTTGTCGGACTCAGACTGTTTAGTACCAAATTCCCTCTTTGAGTTACTAATCCTCCTGCAGCTCAACAAGGAAACTGTCAAACACAACATACTGACTGGATACATACTAAGGCTGGGCAATATATCCATATTAAATCAATATCGTGAAATGAGACGAGATATCGTCTAAGATTTAGGATATCCTAATATCTAGGGTTGTCAAAGTTAATCGTTTTAACGCCAACATTTTCTTTAACGCGTTAACGCAATTGATCTTCTGGAGGTTGTAGCGGCTCAGTTTTAAAGCTAGAGTGAAGATCCTGGTATCATCTGAAACTACAGAACCTGATGAGTCCATCAGTACCAACCAGGTCATACTACTACTACTACTACTACTCCTGCTACTACTACTACTACTACTACTACTACTACTACTACTACTACTACTACTACTACTGGTCTCATACTAAACTAGAGAACCTGATGGATCCATAGGTACCAACCATGTCAGACTAGCTGGTCATGAAGGAGGTTAAATAACGCTCCAAACTGTCATGTCCATGTTCAAAGGGGTCCCTTGACCTCTGACCTTCAGATCAGTGAATGTAAATGGGTTCTATGGGTACCCACGAGTCTCCCCTTTACAGACATGCCAACTTTATGATCATCACATGCAGTTTGGGGCAAGTCATAGTCAAGTCAGCACACTGACACACTGACAGCTGTTGTTGCTTGTTGGCTCTCCCTTTAAGGTACATTTTGGACGGATAAAAAATGTGTGATTCATTTGCAATTAATCGCGATTAAATATTATAATGGATTGACAGCCCTAGTAATATCGTGATATGGCATAAGTGTTGTCTCTTCCTGGTTTTAAAGGCTGTATTACAGTAAAGTGATGTAATTTTCTGACCTTACCAGACTGTTCTAGCTGTTCTATTATTGGTCATTTACACAAAGAAATATTGTGATATTTGATTTTGTCCAGGTCACCCAGCCCTAATACATCTAACTCAGACTGCTGAAGCCTCCGATTAGTTTAAGATCAACGTTACAGGTCATTTTACACACAACAAGACTGTGGATTTAGTCCTCATCTCGTAACACTCAGGTTATACGGGGATTGCTTCACAGACAGAAGGAATGATGACAGACATCAATAACTCTTTGAATGTACATATGAACATGTGAGTATTGTATTCAGATAGATTGAAACAAATATGAACCTGCAAAGATGTTTCTGATTCAGAATATTTATTTGGTTATTGCTTCAAATAATTAGACAATGCTGACATGAAAACAGAGCACAGTTAGATCTGCTGTCAAGAAGAACGTGGGAATAACTTAGAACCATAGAAACCTCTGATTAGATGGTGTCGTTCATAATCATCACTTATGTGCCTTTAAGTTGGTGCAATACGTGTTTGTTGAAGAGTGCTGCACCTTTAGACATGTTCAAATAGAGAGCTACAGGAATGAGTCCTAAAGCCCAGAAATGAGTCAGCATTTTAGCACTTCCTGTTTCCTCGTCTGGAAGTCAATGGGTTTTTAGTTAGATGCCTGAAATAAGGTCTGTGGTTAAAGGTCCAGTGTGTAGGATCTGGTGGTATCTAGTGGTGAGGTGAGGAGATTACAACCAACTGAAGCCTCTCCTGTGTGCCAAGCGTGTTGGAGAGCTACGGTGACCGACGTGAAAACGTGAATGTCCCTCTCTAGAGCCATCTGGAGCAGAGCCAGTGCAGAGAGAGTGTCTACAAACTACATAAACTACAGTCAGTGAACTGACCTCAGAGTCTCCAGTCTACAGTTTGGACTCTCCAGTCCAGCAGAAAGCAGCTTCACTCCTGAATCCTTCAGCTCGTTTTCATCCAGCTCCAGCTCTCTCAGATGGGAGGGGTTGGACTTCAGAGCTGAGATCAGAGGAGCACAGCTGATCTCTGACAAACTGCAGCGCCACAATCTGAATAAAGAATAAATGATGTAAGTTTAGAAGACAACGTTCCCGCTTGAAATCATTCAATGTTTAATAATGTGTTCAGAGCTGAAGAAGGTTTAGAACGTAGAAGTTTAGAAAATGTAAACTCCAAACACCTGAAGCCAACAGGATGCAGGTTAAAAACTGTCAAATACAAACAGTGAAACAGAGCTCTCATTAATATTAATGACAACGTGCTGCTACTTCAATAAAGACGTAGTGACTTCACCTCTTAAACTCTGACAGCTCCACCAGTGGATCCATCGATACAAACTCATGTTGAGCAGCCAAACACAAATAAGAACCACAGAAACTGATTCAAGATTCAACTCAACATCTCAAAGTTTCTAAAGATGTCAAAGATGTCAGGATGGATTTTGGGGAAATGTGAACAAAAGATATTTAAGATAAGACATCTACAATATATATATTTTAGGAATAGTAGAGTCATAAAATCAAAGCATCTTCAGTTTAAACTCTTCAGTCAGTAAAAGCATCATATAGCTTCATAACATTTATAGAAAAAACAAATACTGAATATATTTGTTATTGTCTGATAGCTGAAATAGAGATTATTTATTTATTCTTCATATTTATGTTTTTTTATATAATTTATTTTTACCTGATGAAAGTCAGGTGTTGTGATATTTGAAGGTTTTAAATGTGTAGCTCAACATTGCTCTGCCACAGTCAATGGACTAAACCACTGAAGAAGAAAATGGACTTTAGCATTAAGAGACTCAGTGTGGATCAGTATAATATCAGCCTGATGTCTGCAGTTTAGTGTCACCACAACTTTCACATCATATTAATCTCAGTACACAAGTAAAAAATGGTGTCTGACCTCAGAGTCTCCAGTCTACAGTGTGGACTCTCCAGAAAACCACACAGGAGCTTCACTCCTGAATCCTGCAGCTTGTTTCCACCCAGATCCAGCTCTCTCAGATGGGAGGGGTTGGACATCAGAGCTGAGACCAGAGAAGCACAGCTGATCTCTGACAACCTGCAGCTCCTCAATCTGAATAAAGAATAAATGATGAAGATAAAATCACTTTATAATCCAGTCAGATGTGTTCAGGTTTTAAATGTGTAGCTCAACATCACTATGTCCTAATCAATGATCTTTTCCCTAAAATGGGTAGAGTGACTTTGTCATTGTGTTATTGTGGATCATCATAATGTCAGCCTTCTACAGACATCATCCAGATGTCACCACAACATTCATACACCTGTTCATGTCAACACACATCAATAACAAGCTGCTGATCTCTGCCAAGTCTGGAATTAGAGGATCAATATCAAATCAGACTTGTTGGACTTCATTACTTCATTTATTACATGGCCTTCTTCTCACTGTATCTGGGAGCTTAGCAGGTTTATGTCATTTACAGGAAAGGTCCACATTTGTTCAAGTGTGTCTGTAAACAACAGCCACATGTCATATGTACATTAAAAGAGTTATTGGTGGCAGTAATCATTCCTCCTGTGAAGTGGTCCCTTCATAACACAACTACACTGTAAGAAATGACTTCAGAAGTTCAACTGAAACTAATATGAAGATTCAGCAGTCTGAGTCCGACAAATCAAAGTTACAGACTGTTTAGTACCAAATTCCCTCTTTGAGTTACTAATCCTCCTGCAGCTCAACAAGGAAACTGTCAAACACAACATACTGACTGGATACATACTAAGGCTGGGCAACATATCCATATTATATCAATATCGTGAAATGAGACGAGATATCGTCTTAGATTTAGGATATCCTAATATCTAGGGTTGTCAAAGTTAATCGTTTTAACGCCACCATTTTCTTTAACGCATTAACGCAATCGATCTTCTGGAGGTTGTAGCGGCTCAGTTTTAAAGCTAGAGTGAAGATACTGGTATCATCTGAAACTACAGAACCTGATGAATCCATCGGTACCAACCAGGTCATACTACTACTACCACTACTACTACTACTACTACCACTACTACCACTACTACCACTACTACGACTACTACTACCACTACTGCTGCTACCACTACTACTACTGCTGCTACTACTACTACTACCACTACTACTACTACTACTGCTACTACCACTACTACTACTACTACTGCTACTACCACTACCACTACTACTACTACTACTACTACTACTACTACTACTACTACTACTACTACTGCTGGTATCATAGTAAACTAGAGAACCTGATGAATCCATCGGTACCAACCATGTCAGACTAGCTGGTCGTGAAGGAGGTTAAATAACGCTCCAAACTTCCACTAAATGTTGGAGAGGAAAAACTAACATGACCAAATCCAAAGGGGTCCCTCGACCTCTGACCTCCAGATCAGTGAATGTAAATGGGTTCTATGGGTACCCACGAGTCTCCCCTTTACAGACATGCCCACTTTATGATAATCTCATGCAGTTTGGGGCAAGTCATAGTCAAGTCAGCACACTGACACACTGACAGCTGTTGTTGCCTGTTGGCTCTCCCTTTAAGGTACATTTTGGACGGATAAAAAATGTGTGATTCATTTGCAATTAATCGCAATTAAATATCATAATGGACTGACAGCCCTAGTAATATCGTGATATGGCATAAGTGTTGTCTCTTCCTGGTTTTAAAGGCTGTATTACAGTAAAGTGATGTCATTTTCTGAACTTACCAGACTGTTCTAGCTGTTCTATTATTGGTCATTTACACAAAACAATATTGTGATATTTGATTTTGTCCAGGTCACCCAGCCCTAATACATCTAACTCAGACTGCTGAAGCCTCCGATTAGTTTAAGATCAACGTTACAGGTCATTTTACACACAACAAGACTGTGGATTTAGTCCTCATCTCGTAACACTCGGGTTAAACGGGGATTGCTTCACAGACAGAAGGAATGATGACAGACATCAATAACTCTTTGAATGTACATATGAACATGTGAGTATTGTATTCAGATAGATTGAAACAAATATGAACCTGCAAAGATGTTTCTGATGCAGAATATTTATTTGGTTATTGCTTCAAATAATTAGACAATGCTGACGTGAAAACAGAGCACAGTTAGATCTGCTGTCAAAAAGAACGTGGGAATAACTTAGAACCATAGAAACCTCTGGTTAGATGGTGTCGTTCATAATCATCACTTATGTGCCTTTAAGTTGGTGCAATACGTGTTTGTTGAAGAGTGCTGCACCTTTAGACATGTTCAAATAGAGAGCTACAGGAATGAGTCCTAAAGCCCAGAAATGAGTCAGCATTTTAGCACTTCCTGTTTCCTCGTCTGGAAGTCAATGGGTTTTTAGTTAGATGCCTGAAATAAGGTCTGTGGTTAAAGGTCCAGAGTGTAGGATCTGGTGGTCTCTAGCGGTGAGGTGAGGAGATTACAACCAACTGAAGCCTCTCCTGTGTGCCAAGCGTGTTGGAGAGCTACGGCGGCCGACGTGAAAACGTGAATGTCCCTCTCTAGAGCCATCTGGAGCAGAGCCAGTGTGTAGAGAGAGTGTGTCTACAAACTACATAAACTACAGTCAGTGAACTGACCTCAGAGTCTCCAGTCTACAGTTTGGACTCTCCAGTGCAGCAGAAAGCAGCTTCACTCCTGAATCATACAGGTCGTTGTTACTCAGGTCCAGCTCTCTCAGATGGGAGGGGTTGGACTTCAGAGCTGAGGCCACAACTTCACAGTGAGTATCTGAGAGTCCACAGTCAGAAAGTCTGTGATGACACAAAGATTACAAAATATGTTATTATGAAAGAGGACAGTTTATATTTACTTCATGCATTTGATGACTAAACAGTTTGATATGTACTTCTTTGATTAACATTTGCTCCTCACATCAGTGGTTCAGCTAATCTTATCTCACTGTCTGACATGAAACAATAATTCTCATCACTCTCTCTCAAACCTGCAGACTTTTAATCTTTGTTTTTCTTTAATCTTGCAGATGAAGAGAGAGAACATGTAGTTACATTGAGGCTTCCATAATGTCCAGTCTGTCAGTGAGATCTGATCCCAGGTCTGTCTCCACAAAGTTAGCATGAGGCCTTATTGATTAGAAAAGCATTTTTAAAACTCAGTGAATAAGTAATAATAATACAGTTGATAAAGATGACCTCTCTTTGCTGCTACCTGCTGCTGTCAGGTTCACGTCTATAAATGGGAAAATTCAGTGACTGTTACCAAACGGTAGAGAAATGAAACAGATCGTGTAATAATATTAGACCTGTACATAATTAAACATTCATATAATTAGATACTTTGATGACTGCATGGCATTTTGACATTAACACTCTTTTCTGAGCATCAAACGTTTTCATCTCACAAACACAATTAAAGAACCAATAAGGTTTCATTATTTTCAGCATGATGTCATCAGAAAGATGTTATCAGTGTTTCAGCATTAAAAACAGAACATTGATCTTTGGTGTGTTTAAGATCTCTTAAAAAGTCTGAATTCTACCATTCTGCTGTTATATATTCATCAGACGGCTGTTATTGGTGGAAGCTGTGTATTTCCTGTTACTACTCTTCTCTACAGCAACAACAAGAGAGAGAAACACCTGAGTTTCCTTCTGTGAGTAACAGAATAAAAGGAAAGACTTAAAAACACGATGATGGAACACAACTTGACTTCATGAGCAATAAAATGCACCATTGCTCGATTCAACACACTCAGGGGTTTTACAACGACAGTCTTTGTCTCGTATGACCAGTAGTTTACGGTGGCTAATGCTAGAATTGGGTTGATTTTCGGTTTTGCCGGTCTGGTTTGGTCCGGTCTGGTATACGAGCTTAAACCGGTTTGATTTTATGCTAACCGGTGGAACCGACATTTGTCATTATGACACGTTCTGGCAAACTAAAAAGTATCAGACATCAACAACCTGTGCTGACAGAGACACAGTGCTAAATCCAGCCTGTATTTGCAATATGACAACGTGATTAACGTAATATTATGATGTTATGTTGGTGTATAAACAAGAAGAGGTTTGTTTACTAGGAAGTTCATGTGTTTTTTGGGGTGATGAGACGAGACATGGCAGAGCTGGTCTCAAAGAAAACTAAAACTGCAGCAACATGGCAACAGTTTGGATTTGAAGCCAACGAAAGAGATGAGCCCAAAAACACACGAGGTAAGGTGTAATGTGGTGCAAGGCCTATTGAAAGCAAACCCCAGCACCAGGACTCTGATCCCAGGACCGCCCAGACTCCCCGCCGGATCAGCAAACGTTCTGTTGCTGCCGTTACACCGGTTAGACCCAGCGCTCCACCAGACAGCTGATCTTTTGTTCTTTTCATTTGTTTTACCAGGTTCACATGTCGTCTCCATCACCCAAAAACATAAATCAGAAAAAACTGTAAAATGTAACAATTATTCTAAATCAATAGAATAAGTGTTCATTAACTTGACAGCTAGAAACACAAAGTACTGAAACATTTTGAACTCAACATTTGAAACAGCTCAAGAACATCTGTGACAAAATACAACTGACATATTTATGTAATAAACACAAGGAACACTTATAAGAATATTATATTTAAGAATAATTTATAGTGTGTATATTTGAAGAACTAAACTACTAATCTACACTGATCTATAAAGTTAATCACATCTGGACTTACACAGCTTTTCTGCAGTTCCTCACAGCTGGAATCAGTCTCAGTCGTCCCTCTGGTGTTGTGTTGTACTTGTTCAGGTCCAACTCATCCAGAACCTCCTCTGACATCTGCAGCATGTAGGCCAGAGCTGAGCAGTGGATCTCAGAGAGTTCCTTCTCTGATCTGTTCTCTGACTTCAGGAACTCTTGGATCTCCTGATGTACCGAGTGGTCGTTCATCTCCGTCAGACAGTGGAAGATGTTGATGCTTCTGTCAGGAGAGGTATTATCTCTGTTCATCTCCTTCAGGTTGTTGATGATTCTCTGGATGGTTTCTGGACTGTTGTCTGTCCGACCCAGCAGACCTCCTAAGAGCTTCTGGTTGGACTCCAGAGAGAGGCCATGAAGGAAGCGAACAAACAGGTCCAGGTGGCCATTTTTACTTTCAAGGGATTTCTCCATGGCTCTCTTCAGGAAGTCATCCAGGGTTGAATGAACATATCCATATGTCAGGTAGTCCTTCAGTACCTGTGTGCTCCTGTTTGTGTAATAGTGGACCATGTAGACTGCAGCCAGAAACTCCTGAACGCTCAGGTGAACAAAGCAGTAGACGGTTTTCTGGAAGATCACACACTCTCTTTTGAAGATCTCTGTACAAACTCCTGAGTACAACGAGGCCTCTGTGACATCCAGACCACACCGCTCCAGGTCTTCTTGGTAGAACATGATGTTTCCTTTCTCCAGATGTTCAAACGCCAGCCTCCCCAGCTTCAGAAGAACTTCCCTGTCAGCCTCCGTCAGCTCCTGTGGACTCGTCTCATGTCCCTCACCATACTTCTGCTTCTTCCTCTTTGTCTGAACCAACAGGAAGTGTGAGAACAGGTCAGTCAGGGTCTTGGGCAGCTCTCCTCTCTGGTCTGTAGTCAACATGTGGTCCAGAACTGTAGCAGTGATCCAGCAGAAGACTGGGATTAGACACATGATGTGGAGGCTCCTGGATGTCTTGATGTGTGAGATGATTCTGCTGGACAGCTCTTCATCACTGACTCTCCTCCTGAAGTACTCCTCCTTCTGGGCGTCAGTGAAGCCTCGTACTTCTGTTACCCTGTCAACACATGCAGGAGGGATCTGATTGGCTGCTGCAGGTCGGGAAGTTATCCAGACGAGAGCTGAGGGAAGCAGATTCCCCTGGATGAGGTTTGTCAACAGCACGTTGACTGATGACTTCTGGGTGACATCAGACACAACCTCATTGTTCTTGAAATCCAGTGAAAGTCTGCTTTCATCCAGGCCGTCAAAGATGAACAGAACTTTACAGACAGCGAGCTTCTCTGCTGTGACCTTCTGTAATGTTGGATGGAAAACATGGAGCAGCATGAGAAGACTGTACTGCTCATCTCTGATCAAGTTCAGCTCCCTGAACGAAAGCAGAACCACCAGACTGACATCTTGGTTCTCCAAGCCCTCTGCCCAGTCCAGAGTGAACTTCTGCACTGAGAAGGTTTTTCCAACGCCAGCGACGCCGTTCGTCAGAACGACTCTGATGTGTCCCCGTTGGTCAGGTAAGGCTTTAAAGATGTCCTGGCACTTGATTGGAGCGTCATGGAGGGTCTTCTTCTTGGAAGCTGTCTCAAGCTGCCTCACCTCATGTTGGGTATTAACCTCTTCACTCTGTCCCTCTGTGATGTAGAGCTCAGTGTAGATCCTGTTGAGGAGGGTTCCACTTCCTGTTTCATCACTTCCTTCAGTCACACGTTCACATCTCCTCCTCAGACTGATCTTATGTTCATCTACAACCTCCTGCAGACCTCTATCTGCTGAAAGAGAAGGGAAACAGTTTGAGACTAAATAAAGAGCATCTGCTTATTATTTCCATTGCCAATATTAAAGTGATCAATATAAAGTAAATAAAAAAGAAGTAAAGGTTAAACAGTCCAGTTTTAGTGGAAGCATCAGTCGGTGTACATGTTTGATTGACAGCAGAGGAGGCGGAGCCTCAGCTGTCCATCTGCAGCTCTTCATCTAAACAGCTCACTGTGGCTGTTCCTTCCTCCCTGTAATATTTAAAACTCATCCACTCATCAAATAATGCAGGATATGTTCATATCTCGTTGTGTGGACCTGTTTTTATTAACAAAAGCCGGGTTTCCACCAAAAGCTCCTGGGACTTTTTAGTCCTACTACTTTTAAGGACCTGAAAGGTTCCTTCAGTCCACTGTTGTCTGTGTTTCCACTACGGTCTAAAGACCTGTGAAGATTCAGCAAATTAGTCCTCTAATGTAAGAAAAAGCAACATGACATGTGACGAGGGCTGTTGGTGGTCTCAGCGGTAAACACACTCTGCAGGCTGCCGTTCAGTGTGTCGCCCGTTTCATCTAAAAAACACGCTGGAAAGAAATAAACGTTAGGTTTTATCTCACTGTGACGACATTTACTGCTGCACGTTGGATGTAATGAATGCAGAGGAGGAAAGTGAAACTAAAAGCGTCCGTCTCCACAGTAAATCATGTTGAGTATTTGAGGGTTATTTATTTCTGCTTTAGAACGTTAACGCCGTGAAACAATCAGAAAATAACATTTCTTTCTCTCATTCACAACAGCGTCATGCTACGTCTCTCTGTCTCTCTTCTACTGATCGTCCTCTCGCTCGTGCTGTCTCTCTTGTTGTCTCTGTCTTCAAGTCTGGACTGCAGAGGGCCAGCAGCCCTACAACCGCAGAAGTCTGTCACTGAATGAGGGATGAAGTTACACGATTGGTCGGCCGAGTGTCGGAGTTTCCTCATTGGCCGTTGCTCTTTCAAAATGTAAAGGCAGGAACAGTCCTTTAATCACATGAGCCCGTCCAGCGCGACGCCTCGGCTCACAGAGCTGTCAAGCTGTCAAACTAGGAGATCTAGTTCTGAAATAAAACCAGATTCAGCAGAGGCATCGCCTATATCTGGCTTCAGATGTTTTCAGAAGTAGATTTTGGTGGATTGTTTAGACGGAATAACAGAAAGTTTATGAGCAGGCCGCCATGTTGTTTCCTGTTTGAAACGGCGAGCAGAAAACCAGGAACCAATCAGGTGCATTCCATGTCACCGCTTGACCCATAGACATAAATACATAGACGCCACATTGAGCTCTGGACCGTACGTCAACGTTGGCGTATGTATACATGTCTATGGCTTGAACGGCCAGTTGAGTGGAGCAGCGCGTCCCCTAGTGTCCTCGCAGGACCTGGTGAGACTTTTATGACTCTTTATGTATTAAAAGAACAAGTAGTGTTTTCAGACATGGAGACGTCAGCAGACAGATGTAGAGTCTTACTTTGTACAGTGCTGGTCTGACCACACTGGGGACAGGAGGAGTCTCCTGATGAAGCAGACTGGTCCCAGTATGAGGTGATGCACTGTCTGCAGAACCAGTGTCCACAGCTGGTAGAGACTGGATCCTTCAGGACGTCCTGACACAAAGCACAGCAGGACAGCTGCTCCTCCACAGAGACATCACTCCTCTTCCTGTGAAGACATGTCTTTATAACTAAAATGCTTTGTTGATTGGACGACACTGTCTCAAAGCTCAGATGGTCTCAGGGAACAGTTAAAGTGTTGATACTTTTCTGTTTGAACTCAGCATTCAGTCTGTGATGACAGTGTTCCTTTATTTCAACTCTCCTGCTTTCAACAACACTAATGAGCTGAATTTACCATCTGGCTGTCTTATTAACCTCTTAACAATCCGACGGACGCTATTCTGTCTTTCAGAGGTTGTAGCGGCTCAGTTTTAAAGCTAGAGTGAAGATACTGGTAACATGTGAAACTAGAGAACCTGATGAACCCATCGGTACCAACCATGTCATGATAGCTTGTTGGGAAGAATGCTCTGACCTCCAGATCAGTGAATGTAAATGGGTTCTATGGGTACCCACGAGTCTCCCCTTTACAGACATGCCCACTTTATGATAATCACATGCAGTTTGGGGCAAGTCATAGTCAAGTCAGCACACTGACACACTGACAGCTGTTGTTGCCTGTTGGGTTTCAGAGGGGTCCGTCCTCCAGAGGGGTCCCGTCTCCGTGGCCGTGACGGGAGCTGTTATATCGTTCTCTTCAAAGCCACCAGACTCCATTCACTAAAGCAGTAATTTTACTTCCCAGAACACGGGAGTATACGTACAACCCCACTTCAAAAAAGCTGATTTTAGGAGAAGTCAAACCAACACAGTATTTTGAGGACAAATGTGAGAAAATGAATTACACATTTGAAGCTCATTCTTTCAGATATTGAATAGTTGTAAATCTTTACAGAGACTTCAATGTTCAGGCAGAAATATGAATATTTTCTTGAAGTGTAAATTGTGAAATGGAGGTTCTCAGGTGTTTTGTTACAGAAATACAATCAGTAGTTTGTGGCTCTAAAACCCAGACTAAGATCCATCTGAGGTTGAAACAGTATCTGCACTAATAGTTCAGCATCAGGAATATAAATCTGTTAGCAGAACATTTAGTCTTCATCCTCAATGCATCATCATCCATCAGGTCAGCTTACAGTAGAAACAGTCTCTTACTTTGACTCTGAGGGTCCAGGTTCATTACTGAAGAATAGAGGATTCTCCATGGACCAGTCACTCTTCATAGACAGACAGCTGGGTACTGGAGACTCTGCTCTCCGTCTGGACTGAACTCTGCAAACACCAACATGATTTTATTCACATCACATGAATCCTTGATGAATTCTCTTTTAGGTCATTAAGGTCTCTCTAAACACACAAACTACTGCTGCTGTCAACAATAACGAGCTTTAAAGGTTTGTAGCTGTTTTCTTAGATTAGATTACATCTTCTCTAGCTGACTGACAGCTGTCACAGACACTAAGAGGAAGAGGTTATTTGACGTAGTCTGTTAAATTGTAGTAGGCAAATAAATTTTGTATAAATTTGAATATACAAACACACAATCAACAGAAAACATGGTATTGTCAGAGGAAACTACAAATGAGTCCTATAAATGAGTTAGTAGCAGCTCTCTTACTTTGACTCTGAGGGTCCAGGTTCATTACTGAAGTTCAGAGCACCATCTATGGACCGGTCAGTCTTCATAGTCAGACAGTCAGAGACTAGAGACTCTGCTCTGTCCTCCTCTTCCTCCTCACAGTCAATCATCTTCTGATCTGAAGTCAGCCTGAGAGGTTAAACAGGAAAGGAAACAAGTTTGTACAAGAGTCACAGGCGAGACTGAGAGGGTCTTTCCCATTTGTGCTTTTATACGGCTTGACTCCTCCCCTTGACTCCTCTTCTCGACTCCTCTCCTCGCGTCTTAGTCCCGCCCACGGGAGATGCGAGCGGAGGAGGCGAGGAAAAGACTCGAGGAGAGAGGAAACGAGGAAATATGTTTATAGAGACAAGAGACGTTGTTTCCTCTGAAGCGTCATGAGAAAGCGACGTCCGTTTCTGATGACAGCAGCAGCTGATCACATCTGGATCAGCTGTCAGTCGGCTTCAACAGCTGTTTATGTCTGAACTGTACTAATACTAATAAAGACACTCAGTTATTCTCAGTGGCAGAGCAGCTGTGTTTCCTCTCTGTAGTCTGTTACCTGTTTAACAAACACCTGCACATGAATAACAGCTGCAGTCTGTATTTATACTGTGGACTGAGTCCTGCTTAGAGGACCAGGAACCATCTCTACTGTGGACTGAGTCCTGCTTAGAGGACCAGGAACCATCTCTACTGTGGACTGAGTCCTGCTTAGAGGACCATGAACCATCTCTACTGTGGACTGAGTCCTGCTTAGAGGACCAGGAACCATCTCTACTGGAACAATATCTTTATATTATGTATTCATTATTAGCGTCTGTAGTTATTGATGTTCTGACAGTAGAAGTTATGTATTAGGCTGAATGTTTCAGGGAAAAGTGAAATGATGTAACTCATATCAAACCCGACGCTCAGGAATTATCAGCCTCATGTGACTGAATGGAAATGAGGATAAATGATGTAAAAGGTGTAAAAGAGAGACTCTCCTTCTCTGTCTGATTTTAACTGTATCCTTAATAAAAGTTAACGGGAGAAATAACAGATCATCAAAAGAAAACTCTTTCTAATAAATGAAGAAAGTTATTTTAAGTCTGTTTGTTGTCAGGTTTTATAAACCCCTCTCAGTGTCAGACTCCTTCAGTGACGGTGTGTGAAGCAGAGCTCCTGCAGGTCCTCCTGCTGCTGGATCACTTCACCATCAACATGCTCCGTCTGCTGTTCACTCCTACAGTTAACACAGATTATAACTAGACGGTGAATCAGAAGACAACTAAAATATAAATCTGTTAATCTGTGATCTGTCTTCACTCCGGTATGAAACTCAGTGATGTTGATGTATCAGATCAAACCGATCAGCAGCAGCGTCCAATCAATAACTGATATCCAGTAAGGGGGCGTGTCGGTCGGTAACTAACAATCGTGGAGGAAACACTGGAGGATACACTGGTGTGTATCCATCCTTTACCATCAGACAGTCCTTTACCATCAGACAGTCCTTCCTGAAGTGGAACTGAAGCTGTTATATCGTTTTCTTCAAAGCCACCAGACTCCATTCACTAAAGCAGTAATTTTACTTCCCAGAACACGGGAGTATACGTACAACCCCACTTCAAAAAAGCTGATTTTAGGAGAAGTCAAACCAACACAGTATTTTGAGGACAAATGTGAGAAAATGAATTACACATTTGAAGCTCATTCATTCAGATTTTGAATAGTTGTAAATCTTTACAGAGACTTCAACGTTCAGGCAGAAATATGAATATTTTCTTGAAGTGTAAATTGTGAAATGGAGGTTCTCAGGTGTTTTGTTACAGAAATACAATCAGTAGTTTGTGGCTCTAAAACCCAGACTAAGATCCATCTGAGGTTGAAACAGTATCTGCACTAATAGTTCTGAATCAGGAATGTAAATCTGTTAGCAGAACATTTAGTCTTCATCCTCAATGCATCATCATCCATCAGGTCAGCTTACAGTAGAAACAGTCTCTTACTTTGACTCTGAGGGTCCAGGTTCATTACTGAAGTTCAAAGGTTGATCTTTGGACTCGTCACTCTTCATAGACAGACAGCCAGAGACTAGAGACTCTGCTCTGTCCTCCTCTTCCGCCTCACAGTCAATCATCTTCTGATCTGAAGTCAGCCTGAGAGGTTAAACAGGAAAGGAAACAAGTTTGTACAAGAGTCACAGGCGAGACTGAGAGAACAGGAAGTAACACACACATGCACACAGAGAGACACACGCACACACACACAAGCACGCACACACACACACACACACACACACACACAGTATACAGTATAATAAAGCAGCCAGCGCTCCACCTGGTCACTTCTCTTTACCTCTCTGCTTGTTTTCTTGGCTTACAGCAGCTTTAATGAGGATTATTCAGCCAGTCATGACTTTGTGTTCACAGATGAATCAAACTGTTGAGTTCATTCTAACATTTCTCTCCTCTACAGTCCACAGGGAGGAAACTGACTCAGACACTTTAACAGTAACATAATAAAATGTTGGATTAACACTCACCCTGCTTCAGTCTTCAGTCGTCAGCCCTCGGTCCTCTTCTCATAATGGAGTTTGGAATAACTAACTGAACTGGTTTCCTCTCTGTTCTCATGAGCCTGGATCACCTGGATCAGTGTGGCTCCTCCTCTCTTCATTCACAGACATGACACAACTAGTTCAGTAGCATTCCCTCAGGGTACCTCATCCCGTTTAACTATCAATAGAGGGCTTAAACAAGGATGCAACATTTCTCCATTCTTATTTATTTTGGCAGCAGAATTGTTGGCAATTCATATTAAAAATTCTTTTTTTTTATGATTTCATGAAAATTCATAATATAGTATCTAGAAAAAAAAAAAGCAATGTAAAATGTGAATTAAAATGGTCAATGTTGTTCTCAAAACTATGTTCTAAATTTGTTTATATATAAATATCACAACATTGTGGGAAATACTTTTTTTTAAATCTGGGGGAGGGGTCTCAATGTCTATACAATGCTTACGTCCTCTTCCGTTATGATTTGACGATATACAAATAAATTGAATTTAGTCAAATAAAAAGTCACAATAATTGTCATAGAGTGCAGAAAAAAGTCATAATATCGTAAGTCATACTTTCCAACTCTCCCCTGTCCGGCTCTCAGTCTGTCAGTATAAGGAGGACTATATTTAACGCTAGATTGTAGGATATTAGTCTCATGTTGTGCAATGAAGGTGTTCATCTGTTAACAAACACATCTTGTGTGGTTGATAATAATAATAATAATTATAATAATGAAGGTTATTTATGTATAACACTTATGTGCACATTATGTGCTTTACAAGGCAGACATAAAAAATAATAACCCAATGCCAGATATACGCACATTTCCACATCTATTTATAAAGAAATATAAATAAATCCCAACGTGGTCTGAAAACTACAAGCGGCCTACAGATCTAACAGGAAGTCACTTTTTCTGTGACTTTCTGTAAATTCCTTTTAGCAGTTCTTATATCATTTTCTCATCTTGGAAAACAACAAAGATTTGCACAAATCCAAGTATATGAAAGTTAAACCTGGTTTAATGTGTTTCATTCTGAGTTTCTTTCTGACATAAAAGCCCTTAAAGTCATGAAAAACAAAAATGCATTAAAAATTCTTAGTATAATAGAAGAATATGAATTACAGGTTTAGCTCTATAGCGCTTAATTTAATTTATTATTATTATTATTAATATGAATTACAGGTACAGCCCTATAGCCCTTAATTTAATTTATTATTATTATTATCAATATTATTATTATTATTATTATTATTAATATTAACATGAATTACAGGTACAGCCCCATAGCCCTTAATTTAAGTTATTATTATTATTATAATTATTATTATAATTATTATTATTATTATTAATAGGAATTACAGTTACAGCCCCATAACCCTTAATTTAAGTTATTATAATTATTATTAATATGAATTACAAGTACGGCCCTATAGCCCTTAATTTAATTTATTATTATTATTATTATTATTATTATTATTATTATTATGAATTACAGGTACAGCCCCATAACCCTTAATTTAAGTTATTATAATTATTATTAATATGAATGAAAAGGTACAGCCCTGGCCCTTAATTTAATTTATTATTATTATTATTATTATTATTATTATTATTATTATGAATTATAGGTACAGCCCTATAGCCCTTAATTTAATTTATTATTATTTTCATGTATAATTTTACATATTTTATTGTTTCTTGTTCTGTATGCACCTTGTCCTTTTACTCTAATGCAATAATCTATGAGCCATGTTGTTTGTAAATTTGAATTTGTTCAATAATAATAATAATAATGATAAATAAAAAGTTCTTTTATCATCATCTGCATCTTGACCCATATCTATAGTCTACAGGCCAACCTAACATGCTTATCTAGTCGATCCACTCCTCCAGTGCACTTTCGAGGCTTCTCATTGGCTGAAGATGAGACGTTCAGGGGACGGACAGAGAATACTAAAACCTCTTTTATTCTTTGTTACATCCCATGTAAATGATTCTAATTAGATTTTAATATTGAATACATTTTTATTTACATGCATTCTGGCCCAGAGAATACATAAATGTACAGGGAGGAAAAATAACATGTGTATTTATACTTATATTAGCAGAGAAGAGAAGATAAGTATAGAAAAGGAATTGAAAAAGAATAAATAAATAGATAAATAAATTAAAATAAAATAAAAATGAGAAATAAAGTTAGAAAATAGAAATAAAAGACTAAAAAAATAGAATAGGAATAACAATAAACAAAAATTAATTAAAACTAAAAATATAGACTGGTTTTACTATTTTACTATACTCTACAAACCATGTACAGCTTTATTTTGCACTTTAGTCTATTTTTTTAAAATAAGTCTCTACCTCAGTTCTTATCCTGCATTATATTCCATATTTGACATTTCTTAATATCTATATCTCCTATATTTTAATTATCCAGCGCTACATCACTTTAGTCCCTTTCTCAGTTGTTATCCTGCACAATATATTCATTTTTAACAGTTTCTTTCTTCATCTCCTGTTATTTTTATATCTGGTATATTTTTGTTTATACTCTGTATTATTTACTTGTGTCTTTTTACTAACATTTTTTGCACTATGGAACTGTGATGCTGGAAAACTTGAATTTCCCTCAGGATCAATAAAGTATCTATCTATCTATCTATCTATCTATCTATCTATCTATCTATCTATCTATCAAACTTCATTTTATAAATAACGTTGTAATTTACCTTCGCCCTTGAACGCCTGATAATGGTGATATAAAGTGTAGTAATAAAAATGATATATATATATATATATATATATATATGTTCGTTTGTATTTTGTATTTTTTGTCTCTACGCAGATGTATATCTCTCTACAGTTTATTATATATTTTTTTAATTTTTAATTTAATTTTTTATTGTACCCCTGGCATGAACAGTTTTGGATGTACATATTGTTATTGTACTTATATTTTCTTAATAAAAATAAATAATAAAACAAAAAAAAACATATGTCCGTTTGTCTTCTGTGAATTACAAAAGTGTTTTTTTGACGTGTCCATCAAAAATATGGTGAACTGAAGAATGGTTTCTTAAATTAAAAGAGAACTGTAAATCATTATAAAAAACAATTAATCAAAACAATACACATAGAAAACAAATTTAAAAAAATACATTCTGACTTCAAGCCTGTACTTGTGAATATTTCTGCCTTGAATTTAATAGTATTACCACAATTTTTGGCGAATAAAAGACATATTTGCCAATTTCTTTTGGAATTACGAGTTTGCAAGTTTCTGGCCAAAAAAATATTTTAGGAGATTACATTTGAACACATCATAAATAATGTTGTAATTTACCTCCGCCCTTGAACGCCTCATCATGGTGACATAAAGTATATATCACATATGTAACATTTCTTTTTTATTATTAATTTTGAACGATTATTTTGAGTTTGTGTCTAATGTTCATTTAATTTGATGTGATTAGTGTACTATTTATTTTATTGTGTGTCAGCTATTTATTATTTGTATTGCACTGATCCTGGGAAACATACTTTCTTTCTGCCTGGCAGAATGACAATAAATGGAATTGAAAAAAAGTCGTAATATTACGAGAATAAAGTCATAACTTTACGAGAATAAAGTCGTAATATTTCGAGAATAAAGTCGTAACTTTACAAGAATAAAGTCGTAATGTTACGAGAATAAAGTCATAAATTTACGAGAATAAAGTCGTAATATTTCGAGAATAAAGTCGTAACTTTACAAGAATAAAGTCGTAATATTACGAGAAAAAAGTCATAACTTTACGAGAAAAAAGTCGTAATATTACGAGAAAAAAGTCATAACTTTACGAGAATAAAGTCATAACTTTATGAGAAAAACATTTGTAATATTACGAGAACAAAGTCATAACTTTACGAGAAAAAAGTCGGAAATTTACGGGAATAAAGTCGTAATATTTCGAGAATAAAGTCGTAACTTTAAGAGATAAAAAAAGTCGTAATATTACGAGAAAAAAGTCGTAATATTACGAGATAAAAGTCGAAATATTACGAGAATAAAGTCGTAATATTTTGAGAATAAAGTCGTAACTTTAAGAGATAAAAATAGTCGTAATATTACGAGAAAAAATCGTAACTTTAAGAGATAAAAAAAGTCGTAATATTATGAGGAAAAAGTCGTAATATTACGAGAATAAAGTCAGAACTTTACGAGAAAAAATCGTAACTTTAAGAGATAAAAAAAGTCGTAATATTACGAGAATAAAGTCGTTATATTCTGAGAATAAAGTCGTAACTCTAAGAGAAAAAAGTCGTAATATTACGAGAATAAAGTCATAACTTTATGAGATAAAAAGTCGTAATATTGTATACATAATATTATGTATATGAAAACAGTCACGTTTGCAAAATGTCTTTCGGAATTCCGAGTTTTCCGAGGAGCTCTTGAAGTGCTCCTACGTCTGAGACGTGGTGCGTTCAGGCTCCAGGCGGTGTGAGTAGAAAAGCGGAGCTCCTCCACTCCTCTCGAGGTCTGGAGACCCCTGAACGCGTCTCTCAGTGTCGGGATGGACTTCGTGCTGAGCGGAGCGGCGGCCTGCGGAGCCTGCCTGTTCACCAACCCGCTGGAGGTGGTGAAGACCCGGATGCAGCTGCAGGGAGAGCTGCAGAGCCGCGGCTCGTACCGGGTCCACTACCGCAACGTGTTCCACGCCTTCTACACCATCGGGAAGGTGGACGGATTGGCCGCGCTGCAGAGGGGGCTGGCTCCGGGGCTGCTCTACCAGTTCTGTATGAACGGAGTCCGGCTCGGATCCTTCTCCGTCATCGAGTCCTCCGGATACATCCACACCGACGGCCGGGTCAGCGCGGCCAAGACCACCGCGGCCGGGGCCGGGGCTGGGGTGGTGGGGGCCGTGATGGGGAGTCCCATCTACCTGGTCAGTTAAAGAGCTACCTGAGTCTACCTGGTCAGTTAAAGAGCTACCTGAGTCTACCTGGGTCTACCTAGTCAGTCAGTAGTTACCTGAGGAGACAGAGTTAATGTACTACGGACTATTAGGGCCACATTGAGGGAAAAACATCTGAGATTTACACAATAAAGTCAGAAAATTACGAGAAAAAAAGTCATAACTTTACGACAAAAAAGTCGTAATATTAAGAGAAAAAAGTTGAAACTTTACGACAAAAAAGTCGTAACTTTATGAGAAAAAAAGTCGTAATATTACGAGAATAAAGTTGAAACTTTACGAGAAAAAAGTTGTAATATTACGAGAATAAAGTCGACAAAAAAGTCGTAATATTAAGAGGAAAAAAGTCGGAACTTTACGAGAAAAAAAGTCGTAATATTACGAGAATAAAGTCGTAACTTTATGAGAAAAAAAGTCGTAATATTACGAGAATAAAGTCGTAACTTTACGAGAAAAAAAGTCGTAACTTTACGAGAAAAAAAGTCGTAATATTAAGAGAAAAAAGTTGAAACTTTACGAGAAAAAAGTTGTAATATTACGAGAATAAAGTCGACAAAAAAGTCGTAATATTAAGAGGAAAAAAGTTGAAACTTTACGAGAAAAAAGTTGTAATATTACGAGAATAAAGTCGACAAAAAAGTCGTAATATTAAGAGGAAAAAAGTCGGAACTTTACGAGAAAAAAAGTCGTAATATTACGAGAATAAAGTCGTAACTTTATGAGAAAAAAAGTCGTAATATTACGAGAATAAAGTCGTAACTTTACGAGAAAAAAAGTCGTAACTTTACGAGAAAAAAAGTCGTAATATTACGAGAATAAAGTCATAACTTTACGACAAAAAAGTCGTAATATTAAGAGAAAAAAGTTGAAACTTTACGAGAAAAAAGTTGTAATATTACGAGAATAAAGTCGACAAAAAAGTCGTAATATTAAGAGGAAAAAAGTCGGAACTTTACGAGAAAAAAAGTCGTAATATTACGAGAATAAAGTCGTAACTTTACGAGAAAAAAAGTCGTAATATTACGAGAATAAAGTCATAACTTTACCAGAAAAAAGTCTTGGGCTAATCCTGCCCCGGTGACACTTTGTCCACGGCCCCGGGAAGCACCTTCGCCCCGAGCCTTTCCAAGCCGACCTAGAGCCGGTGGCGGCGCACCGCCTCGTATGCGGGACTCCCCAGCCTGCCGTGTGTCGCTCACACCCTCCAGCTGGCTGTTAACGAGGGTCTTTAGGCACAGAGAAGTTCTCGTATCGGTACTCGGTATCGGAGAGTACGCAAATGTAAGTACTTGTACTCGGTCTGGTATCGGTGCATCCCTAGTCTAAATATTGTGTATTTGCGACATCACAAATGGACAGAAATCCTGATGGCTTGTTTCAAACGCACAGTTTCTGAATACGGGCTGTTGTGTATTTCTCCGTATATTGAACGTTTCAATACTTTCACAGTATTTATATATCACTCAAACCTGCTTTATGCTACAACAGACACGACTAACTCACTTTTTATAATATGGGACCTTTAAGGTTTATCAGGTGTGACATTTCCAGATAACATTGTCTCCATTGATTGACAGATAAAGACTCACATGCAGAGTCAGTCTACCTCCTCTATTGCAGTTGGACATCAGTATAATCACAAGGTATGTTATACTACAACCCTTCAGATTGTATTCAGTATGAGTGGCAGGTTAGATCAACATGTTCTTCCTCTTCCTACCAGGGGATGATCCCCGCTCTGACAGCCATCTACAAGCAGCACGGCATTCTGGGACTGTGGAGAGGCTCTAGTGCCGCTGTACCGAGGGTCAGCGTGGGGTCGGCTGCACAACTCTCCACCTTCTCCTCCTCCAAGGAGCTCGTGATTGACTTAGAGGTAAGACTGTTTTACTGCTACCTAAGAGGGTGAGCTGAGGCTTAATCTCAACATGAAGGTCATCTAAGTAAGGGCTGCACAATTAATCAAACATTAATCACAATTACCACAATTAAATGAGCATGATCGTACGACGGAGTATTAGGGCCACATTGAGGGGGGAAAAAGTTGTAATATTATGAGAATAAAGTCATAACTTTACGAGAATAAAGTCGTAATAGTACGAGAATAAAGTCATAACTTCACGAGAATAAAGTCGTAATAGTACGAGAATAAAGTCATAAATATACGGGAAAAAAGTTGTAATATTACGAGAAAAAAGTCATAACTTTACGAGAAAAAAAGTCGTAATATTGCGAGAATAAAGTCGTAATATTACGAGAATAAAGTCATAACTTTACGAGAATAAAGTCGTAATATCACGAGAATAAAGTCATAACTTTACGAGAATAAAGTCGTAATATTGCGAGAATAAAGTCGTAATATTACGAGAATAAAGTCATAACTTTACGAGAATAAAGTCATAACTTTACGAGAATAAAGTCGTAATATCACGAGAATAAAGTCATAACTTTACGAGAATAAAGTCGTAATATTGCGAGAATAAAGTCGTAATATTACGAGAATAAAGTCATAACTTTACGAGAATAAAGTCGTAATATTACGAGAATAAAGTCATAGCTTTACGAGAATAAAGTCGTAACATCACGAGAATAAAGTCATAACTTTACGAGAATAAAGTCGTAATATCACGAGAATAAAGTCATAACTTTACGAGAATAAAGTCGTAATATTGCGAGAATAAAGTCGTAATATTACGAGAATAAAGTCATAACTTTACGAGAATAAAGTCGTAATATTACGAGAATAAAGTCGTAATATTACGAGAATAAAGTCGTAATATTACGAGAATAAAGTCATAACTTTACGAGAATAAAGTCGTAATATCACGAGAATAAAGTCATAACTTTACGAGAATAAAGTCGTAATATTGCGAGAATAAAGTCATAACTTTACGAGAATAAAGTCATAACTTTACGAGAATAAAGTCGTAATATTATGAGAATAAAGTCATAACTTTACGAGAATAAAGTCGTAATATCACGAGAATAAAGTCATAACTTTACGAGAATAAAGTCGTAATATTGCGAGAATAAAGTCATAACTTTACGAGAATAAAGTCATAACTTTACGAGAATAAAGTCGTAATATTGCGAGAATAAATTCGTAATATTACGAGAATAAAGTCATAACTTTACGAGAATAAAGTCGTAATATTACGAGAATAAAGTCATAACTTTACGAGAATAAAGTCGTAATATCACGAGAATAAAGTCATAACTTTACGAGAATAAAGTCGTAATATTGCGAGAATAAAGTCGTAATATTGCGAGAATAAAGTCGTAATATTACGAGAATAAAGTCATAACTTTACGAGAATAAAGTCGTAATATCACGAGAATAAAGTCATAACTTTACGAGAATAAAGTCGTAATATTGCGAGAATAAAGTCGTAATATTACGAGAATAAAGTCATAACTTTACGAGAATAAAGTCGTAATATTACGAGAATAAAGTCATAACTTTACGAGAATAAAGTCGTAATATCACGAGAATAAAGTCATAACTTTACGAGAATAAAGTCGTAATATTGCGAGAATAAAGTCATAACTTTACGAGAATAAAGTCATAACTTTACGAGAATAAAGTCGTAATATTGCGAGAATAAAGTCGTAATATTACGAGAATAAAGTCATAACTTTACGAGAATAAAGTCGTAATATTACGAGAATAAAGTCATAACTTTACGAGAATAAAGTCGTAATATCACGAGAATAAAGTCATAACTTTACGAGAATAAAGTCGTAATATTACGAGAATAAAGTCATAACTTTACGAGAATAAAGTCGTAATATCACGAGAATAAAGTCATAACTTTATGAGAAAAAAAGTCGTAATATGAGAATAAAGAGTTTGGCAGGAAACTTGAATAAATCCAGATGTTTGAAGGAGATGTTTTCACAGCAATATATAATAGAAAAAAAATTATGACCTGTTTAACTTCCTAACACTAGCTCTAAGCAGCGCATAATATATATAATTAAAGCTACTAATGCCAGGATTTTTTTAATCAAAGCAAATATTTAAATGAAAATATGATTTGCTAATCATTTGTGTTTTAGTGCAAGTAACCGCTATAGAAGACAATAACAAAGTAAAAGGAGAACATTTCTCCTTTTTGGCGGTTGGAATGTAGCACGACGTGGAAGTGAAAGCAGCGCTCTGTTTATTTAAAGAAAGATATTCAGAATTGAGTGGAAGCAGGCTGTCTGGAGGAATGTTGTTATCTCAGTCTTCCACCATGTGCATGTGCTCTTCTTCTATACCACCACACTGTTCAATAATAAACACGTCTGTTTTTGGGGGTCTGGCATATCTCACATAGAGCTGCTATGATCAGTCGACAACAAGTACGAATTCTGATTCACAAGTCCAAAATGTGCATCTTCTAATATGTTAAAACGAGTTGCTTTTCCTCAGCTTATATGATAGTAAGCTGAATATCTTTGGTTTAGGATATAACTGCTGATGTTATCTAGATTCTAGACTAAGTGATATATTGAGGAAATACTAGGCAGATGCATCGATCATGAGAATATTAATCACCAGTCGCAGGCTAGAGAAGAGATGATATGTAGCCGTGTACAGATTACAAAAGCTGTCATTGTGGCTCTGACAAAGCGTCAGGCGTTGCACTCTTCTGGAAGAGAAACTCGACACCTTTTATTGGCCCCCCCCCCCCCCGGCCTCAAAACACGGAGCTTACACAACTGACCCAGCTCTCGTTAAAACATATCTTTCATACTAAGAGTCAGAACTAAAATATGTCACTGGATTGTATATAAGCGTTCTGCAGAAATGCCCAGAACAGAATCCTGCTACATCCTGTCATTACACACCTTACGGTCTGGTGGTAACCTCACTCTATTGTCATTTCCTTCTCAAGGTGTTCCCAAAGGACAGCTGGTTGGTGGCCCTGAGCGCCGGCATGATCAGCAGCGTGGTGGTGGTGATGGCTATGACACCTTTTGATGTGGTGAGCACACGGCTCTACAACCAGCCCGTGGATCATTTGGGCAAGGTGAGGAGACAGACCGATGCGTTAAAGTTACACTTCTTTAGGTCAAACGAACCCCAGCAGTCTCTCAAACCAACCCCAGCAGTCTCTCAAACCAACCCCAGCAGTCTCTCAAACAAACCCCAGCAGTCTCTCTTCGCCCTGAAGGGGATTCTTTCACAACAATGACCCGCTATCTGTACATTATCCTTCTTATTACACAGCTACGTACTGAGGAAATCAATATTTTGACACAAAAACGGTCCTCCAGATTCTGACATCAGAGCTGCGGCCATAGCAACGGTCTGTTATACATAGCAACAGTCTGCTATACATAGCAACGGTCTGCTATACATAGCAACGGTCTGTTATACATAGCAACGGTCTGCTATACGTAGCAACGGTCTGCCATACGTAGCAACGGTCTGCTATACATAGCAACGGTCTGTTACACGTAGCAACAGTCTGTTATACATAACAGTCTGCTATACGTAGCAACGGTCTGTTATACATAGCAACGGTCTGCTATACGTAGCAACAGTCTGTTATACATAGCAACGGTCTGTTATACATAGCAACAGTCTGCTATACGTAGCAACGGTCTGCTATACGTAGCAACGGTCTGCTATACATAGCAACGGTCTGTTATACATAGCAACGGTCTGTTATACGTAGCAACGGTCTGCTATACGTAGCAACGGTCTGCTATACATAGCAACGGTCTGTTATACATAGCGACGGTCTGTTATACGTAACAACGGTCTGTTATACATAGCAACGGTCTGTTATACATAGCAACGGTCTGCTATACGTAGCAACGGTCTGCTATACGTAGCAACGGTCTGTTACACGTAGCAGACCGTTGCTACGTGTTGTGAATAAACAGTATTCAATGAAGTGGGCTAAATGTTCAGTTGTAAGTCAAAGCCACATGATGTCACTAGCCCTTATATATTAAAATAAATATAATATCAGATGACATGTTTAAGCTACGTTTGAGACGAATAATAATAATTGAGGTTGTTGTTCTGGATTTCTCCTCTAAAGTGTTATTGTGTAATTAATGTCCCTGTTAAACAGACCACACCTAGGTTATATCTCATTCTTATTAGTTATTATGAACATATCTACACCCTCAGACGTTGCTCTTGAGGAGCTGCAGTGTTTATTCTTTTACAAACTGAAACTTACACTCTACATTTACTACCACTGACAACTTTACTGCTAATTTCTCCAACACCCGTCTGCTCTGAGCGCTATGCCCACACTATGCTTCTCTCATGACAGAGGCATCAAACTGAGTCAACAACCTACAACTACAAGATTTGACCACGTTTGAAACACATGTACAGAAATAAAACACCCACGTATGTATTAAGGAAGTGGATCAGCTGACTGGCAGGAACTCCTCTTTCATTTTGAAACAACGGCCGATGGTGTAACGTTATCACTCCCTTTGACCGGTGGTGTAACTTCATCAGTCAGCAACTTTATCCCCCGGTCAGTCTCAGAGTGGGGGGGAAAGGTCACGCTGAGAGTGTGAGAGAGGAATGTAACGCAACATCAAACTATATATATCAACTAAAATATATCGCTATACCTTAAAAAGTTGATGTACCGCCCAGAAAGTGATGTCACTTAAAGGTGCTACTGTAACTACGGGATCGGGAGCATTTCTATTGCCTCTAAACGTGGCGACGGCGAGCTGCGGCTCGCAGCTGAACAGCGCTAAACAGTGCAAAACAACTGCGAAAGTGCTGACAGAGCTAACAGTGTTAGCCCGAGGATGGAACTGGAGGGTGGGATGGCGTTATCAGCTGTAACCGCAGTAGGAGAGCGGTGCAGATCGGGGACCATGAGCTAGCCAGTAGGGCTCGCTCACATGCACAAACATGCACTAAAAGCATGCAAAGCCGGCTCGGTTATGTCAACAAAAAACAACACACACACGAAGGGAGAGTGGCTTCATTCTCTGCTCAGGTAGGTAGGTTGGGGCGACAAGAGCACAAGTTTGAAGATGAAATAAATTCGGGGGTGTTAGTCGCTACCAGCATAAAACTCCTGAATCTCTGACCAAATTGTCGGTGGACGAGTTGCATTGTGGGTGATGTAGGCAGCAGGTTTTGACAAGGAAGTAGAATGCATGGAATAAAAGGATATCTGGTTATACTAACAGTCTTTGGTGAGTCCTGACATTGTTCTATGAAGTATATAAATGTTACAACGCTATAAACCGGGGGGGGACTCTCATCACTGATCAGGTCCAGGCTGACTCTCGTTGTCCTCGTCTTTCAGGGACAGCTCTATAAAGGATTCGCCGACTGCTTCTCTCAGACGCTGAGGAAGGAGGGCTTTATGGGACTCTACAAAGGATTGGGAGCCTCTTATTTCCGGATCGGACCACACACCATCCTGAGCTTGTTGTTCTGGGATGAACTGCGCAAGCTGTACCAGCAGTTCAGATAACACCGGCAGAAAATGGGTAACTCATTAAGAGCTGTGAGTGCTCTGAGGGCTAAATGAGTCCCCATTTAATGAGGTTAAGAAAAAACAGGAGATGAGAAAGAGGAAGGGCAAAGGGGACATTATACACTGCAATAGTAGAAGAAACTTAATATGTGCACAGGTATGATGATAACCTACATAGGATAATGCAATAGACCTCATATACTGTACGTCAAACATCACGGCTCTTTTATAAATCATAAACACCTCCGTTATGTCGTTCCAAAAGATATCAAAGAATCAGGACACACCGGACACGACTCTGACCCTTCAGGAGAAACAAAGCATCAAACCTTGTACCAACATTACCAACTCTTTTAATACGTAATGATTGGTGCAAATAGGGCAGGTGGCAGCTGAAGTTAACCCAGGTTATAGTCTAAACCGGTGTATTCAAAAAGGGTCATGACGCGGTGGAACGAAGCATGCAACGTGTTTTTAAAGAGACTACTGCCGTTAAAGTGAGACTAAAGCATTCACCTGTTTTATGACATAATGCAGCATAGAAACGAGTCTCTAAGGTAACAATTAGAACATTTTAACTCACCACACTGGCAGGAAGCGGGATCCACTAGATACGACTACCTCGACGCTCTTTAGGATTTTATTTCTGCACATTAATAGTTTGTAACTTTTGAGCGAGCAGACGGACATCCAGTTTGGTGCATCTTCATCGTCAGCATTGCTTTATGCATGTTTATTTTTAAAGGGATAGAATATAATAAATACAATTGTTACTGAACAGATTATCAGATTAGAGTCATTATATATATATATTATTATTATTATTATTATTACTCTCTGAGGTGTGAGCCAGATTTGGTGCTTTCTTCATAAAGTGCAATATGCTCTTCAAAATGTCAAAGCTTTAGTAATTATGAAACAATATTATTATAATTATTAGTTCCTCGTGACTTCAGTAGAACCTTAACAGCTTCCAACGTGTTTGTGATGACACGTGATAAATGAAATGTAGCTTTAAAGGGACTGTTTGTAACTTCTTACTCGTATAAATCACCGGGTCGGTGTCCCATGCGCGCTCGCATTCGCATATGCCAACAACAAAAGCCAACACTAGGATCAGCATTGATTCATGGAGAGACCTTGGTCTGGTCAGCTAACATTACTGCCAAGCAGCTGAAATATAGAGTGATATTGTGCTTTTAGCTGACGTGTGTCTCCTCACTGTGTTGAGTGATGCTCCTTCATGTCTATGTAGAGCGAGCACAAGCGCCAGCAACAGGACGCTGACTTTAGTTTACTTAACGGACACAGGTGAAGCTGTTAACAAGACATGATTCTTACAAACGGTCACTTTAAGAGCACACGTTTGTCCTCTTAACTTCCGTTAACACCAGAAAGTAGACGAATGCTACCTGAGAGTATTTAGTATTATGAAGTTGAAGTTTTGCTCTTCTGATTTTGCCATTTTTATACTTTCGAAGTAACTTTGTCTTCTCAATGTTCTGACGTCCATTTGTACTGTAAACGGTGAGGTTTGTTCTGAGTATTCTGGTGGACCAGTATATTTCATACACTGACAGAGCAATTATCGAAGTTAAGGTGGATCAAACAGACTATAATAGTCTTTCCCGTACTACATTATCAGACTATGAAAAGTTGTCTTTGTAATAATTGTTCAAGCTAGGGGTGGAACGGTTCACAAATTCACGGTTGGGTTCATATCACGGTTTTTGGTTGGGTTCGGTTTTTATTTATGTTACAGCGAGGAGGTCATGTTCTCATTTCAACATGCTTTTCATTTATTCGGCAAAAATAAGTTAACAAATGTTTGCCTTAACAAAAGTATGGCTTCCATAAGGAAGAGAGGGAACATTATAGCGCGGCTCCAGTAACGTTACATTAATCATATGCTGAAATCCAGCGTCCTCCACGACTGCATCAGGCTGCATATCTTTCACTATAAACCTCCCCGATGCTGTAGTTGTGTTTTTTACCCTGACTGAGTCTGAGTCTGAGTCTGAGTCAGAGTCAGAGTCTGCATGTAGAGGCTGTTTAAATGCTGCGGGGAGAAGGAGGAGTGTTGCCGCTAGCATCAACCACACGTGTTGCACAGTGCTCACACAGTCGCCGTTTTATCCACCACTTTTTTTCCGTAATTTCCATGGTAACACTAAATCCGTAATGCTCCCGTACAGCAGAGCCTAACGATGCTGGTGGATCCTCTAACTGGACTTTATCGTGTCTACTCGCCATTTCCTTAACTGACTGACATCCGTGAAGGGGGCTGCGTCACGCTTCATCAACTCGCAAAAATTGAGCCAATAGCAACGCACGACCGCGGCTTCAGTTACACTGCGCATGTGTTAAACCCCGTACCTCCGGACCCATGTCTGCACGTGTCCCGGCCTCCTTCCATAGGCCTTGATTTGTAGTGTGACAATAACTCACCATGAACAAATACACAATCGGCCGCATAATTTATTTCAAATTAACCAAACAATTCAGACACGACCCGAACCGTGACTAGAGAACCGTGACTAGAGAACCGTGACTAGAGAACCGTGACTAGAGAACCGTTCCATCCCTAGTTCAAGCACATCTAAACCAAAAGGATTCCTGTCAAACAAACTTTGTGCCAAACTGATGAAAAAGAAAATGCAGATTAGAAACCAGACGTGGTTAGAAGGATCAGCTTCATTCAGGGGTTAAAAACATTAACCGTTACGGTCGAGTCTAGAAGGTAACCCTAGAAGGTCGGGGGAATAGTTCATGTTGGCCATCGATCTCCAACAGTCAGGGAGTCCCGCCAGAGTGTTTGCAGATTTCAGATCAGATTTTATGGGTTATCTTCGAGACACGACCGCACGCCATGATGATAACGCCATTTTTGTTCAGGTCATTTTGTGCTGTGTGTGAATGTTAACGGTGGTCGACAGCGACTACAGATGGAATAGTTCTGATGATGATGTCAAACACACGCAAAATGCTGAATGTAGTTTTGATTCTTTTGTTTGGAAATTGCTCGATTCATTTGCAGATGGTTCCGATGTAAAGTCTCTGAGGACTTCATGTGATTCATGAGAGAGTTGAGGTGTATTAATGAATGTTACATGCTGCAGCAGCAGCTCGGTTACGTTTCATGAACGTGTTACAGAATGCACTTCCTGTTACGGGCAGACATTATTTCTATGCAATGGACTTGAAGAGCAAATAAATGATCAGACTTTTTATTGAGAGAAGTTGTGGTGCTACTTTGTTTCATGTGTGCTGAATTGATCTATCATATTACCCTCCACCTTTAGTGCCTTCCACTATCTTACTGGTATTATATGGAGGTTGTGGCTCGATGTTCATTTCCTCAAGTTTACAAGAATTCAATTAAACATCAAATTGACCAATTGATGACTGATTGAATTATTAGAGAACAGAATTTCTGATGCATTTCTGGAGGGACCCCGTCGTGCACCACTTTGACGGACTGTTCAGCATGCAGAAGGATTTGACAGGAAGGAAAGGTTTACTTTGGAAAAGGTAAACATACTAATACGGCTCGCAGCCGTATTAGTGCACAGTCGGCGGTGTTTGAACTGAACACCAACGTAAACAGGCTCATGGTAATTGGTTGCTTTAGGTCATTTGCTTTGCGTCCCTGGAGGCCTAGCGTGGCTGAAAATGAAATTATTCAAAGGACAATACAATTATTTTTTTATTTTTCACTGTAGCTCAGTGGGTAGAGCGGGTCGTCCTCTAACCACAAGGTTGTCGGTTTGATCCTAAAAATACTCCGGATGGGTTAAATGCAGAGGTCAGATTTCATGTATGTAGCTGTACATATATGACGGATATAATAAAGGTTTATTTTAAAGGTATTTTAAGTAAGAGGTATGCCATAAGAAGCCGTCTGTGCACCAGATGTAGTTCTAACAGTGGATAACTAACTGGCTCATTCAGAGAAAGTCAGTTGTGGATAAATGCAAACGTAAAATCACAGGTGGAAACGCAGGCGTCCGTGTTGTTTTATGTACACACGGATAACGTGTGAGCGACCGAGCCTGAGGCCTTTTAAAGTCCTGACGTAAAGGTGACTGAAGGACAGCTCCGTTCATTCTTTTGTTTTATTACTGAATGTTCAGAGGCAATAATTCACAGCATCATTATACTTATATCATGTACTCATATCAGTTCACAGAACAGATCAACAGGTATGAAAGTAAGAAAATACATAAATGTGTAACAGTAAAAAAAACATAAAGAAATGGTTTATTATAGCTGGAGGGGCAGGTAGTTGCTGGTATTTAAGCCGAAACAAACAAGCTTAATGTGTTATTGGTTCAGTTAAACGTCTGGAGTGTTCCTGGAGCTCAGTCCTGAGGCGTTCATGAAAAGGCTCTCACATACTAAACTGGTTCTTGGGAAGAAATCTAAAACCATCAACAGATTCCAGTATATATATCCGACTGTATATGTAGGTAAAAACATGATTTACTGGAGCTACCATGGCACTCTTCCATGGAGTGTTCCCCACAATTACCCTCATTGTGACTTCAAGGTTGACGGCATTCAGCCTCTCAGATCTGAGCAGAGAAATGATTGACTCGCCGAGGACTTGTTGGCCTTACTGCTCCTGCCCCTGATAGTAACATTATTCTTATTTAAATCACGCGAGGGCAACAAAGGATGTTTTATTCCGTCACAATGACGGGAAACTATCTGCAGAGATACAATTTAAGATGATTAAACTTTTAAGTTTTCCTGCTACATCTGCGCTGTATTTGAGTTCTTGGAATCATTTCTTGAACGACAGGAAGGATTTGTGTGAGTGTTCATTCGTCACCCTCCTCCACCTCTACTCACTCGTGCTTCTTTTTAGCGGTGGCGATGCTGCTGCTGTAGCAGAGGACCTGGGCCAGGAGGACGCCGCTGAGACAGGCGTACAGCGTGTGTGACAGAGTGATAAATGAGCCTCCTGTGTCCTGCAGAACAAAGACGGAAGCTAGTTAGTAAAGACAACAACGGCAGATCTGGAGTAAAATGTGCAGCTGTGTTTGTGTTCTGACTGCGTCTACCTGTAGAGACACATAGACGGCGCCCAGAGACCCGGCCCACGAGAGGAACACAGACAGAGAGGACAGCTGGCCCGTGTGGCCGCTGCAGTAGTTAGTTCCAGCCTGGAAAACCTGGAAACAATAAATCAAATAAATGCACCCTCTGATAGATCGATACGGTTCATGATCACTTCACAGTTCAGACTGAGGTCTGAGTTTCTACCTTGCTTCCAATTAAAGCTGCCAGACTGGAGGCATGCATCACGGAGGCGATCGCTGCAGCTGCGTAGGAGCCCAGAAGGAACATCACACCCCCGTACGCCAGGAGGAACAGCAGCCCTGCCACATGAACATCAAACAGGATCCAATTAGGAAGTTTATGCACAAGAACAAAATGTCACACTACAAACAAACACGTTATCAAGAATGAAGAATAATCATCTCAACCTCTGAATTAAAACATCTGTCTCTATCAACGGGTTTTAAAACAAGTGTTCTTCCAACAAAAGGCTCCTCTGAGTGGAGAGGTAACACCACCAGGTGGAGCTCCAGGAGAGCACTGACCAGGAATGAAACAGGAAGACTGTGTGAGTGACAGTCAGCTGAAACACTGATAAACCTTCTTCAGAGTATTTAGAGACGGACTAATGCAAGTAAAAGCATATACATTATCAAGGATGTGAGTTTGGAGATATGTTCAGGTGTGTGTGTGCTAACCTGTGAGGGTTTCACCACGATGATGCAGGATGAGGAAGACGATCGCCGCCGTCTGGGCCAACGTGAAGAGCCTCTCACCCCAGGCACTGCAGGTCAGATCACATAAAACACATGTAAGGTGCACGTCTATGACAACAGAAAAACACTCTCTATACAGAGACACATCACTCTCTGCAGAGTATGGGCATTGTTAAACTTTGCATTGAGGTGTGTAGGCTAAATTTGTATTGACATATATGAATGGATGTCACCAGAAGTCAGTCAGTCTCTACATCTCAAATGAAGAAGTATCGGGACTGTTGCAATATGATTATAGAGGAAAGACACACGACTCTGAGGTCACTTGTAAATCTGATCTGCCAGTGAATCAGCGTAGCGCCGAGAACTCTGGTTACATACGTACAAGAGTGGGAAGTTGTTGGCCACGGCGTACACGACAGGACAGGAGAAGGCGTATAGCTGCAGCAACACGGAGGTCAGACTCAGGCCCTCTGCACTTCTTCTCCACAGGATCTTCAACAGCTGAGGTAGCAGCGCTGCAGGGAGACGACCAACATGTAGTTAGGGGGTTTAGCAATCAATATGTGAACACTAATGAGTAAAACACTGACACAAAACTTCTTAAAGAGGACCTATTGTGTTTATTTTCAGGTGGGTTTCTACTATAACATGTTTACATGCCTCAAACTAGGGATGCACCGATACCAGACCTTTTACATGCACAAAAATAATATATAACACACTAAAGGAGAAGGGAAAAGCATAATAATGCCTCTTTAATATCCATATAAAATACCATCGTCTACTTCATTGTACAAAATCAGGGGTCAGCAACCTTTACTATCAAAAGATTTCCAGAATAAAGTCGTAACTTTACGTGAAAAAAGTCGTAACTTTACGAGAAAAAAAGAAAATAACACGTAAAATTACTCCTTTATAATATTATGACTTTATTCTCGTAATCTCCGATTTATTTTTGTTTCCTCAAAGTGGCCCTAATACTCCGTAGTAACGTCGTACCATAGACCTACAACAATGATAAATAAAAATGAAAATGTAAACAAAGAAAACAGTTATTCATTTCCATGTTTAAAGATCCCGAGTGAGCCGCTGGAGAGGAGCTGAAGAGCTGCAGGTTGCTGACCCTTGTGCATAATTCAGTTTCCCATGAACGTGTGGAAATGTCTGTGTTTGTGCATAGCTGACTTGTTATCATCACTAGGCCTGATGTTGTCATGGTTATCTACACTGTTACAGCAGTAAGTGAGCTATCAGGCCTACACACAGAGCAGTTAAAGGTTGTTGTTTGATCACAGAGATACAATCAATAGTGATCGATCATTACATTCATCCCTTTATTGTCATTGTGTAGTACAACGAAATTAGATTAGGACAATCCCATAGGTGCTAAAAAAAGATAATACAATAAAAAAATAAAAATACAATATATATATTATTGAGATGACAGTTTTGCCAGATTACAGTTTTGCCAGATTATTGCACAAAGTGTCCGTCAGATAATCATATAATTATTGCACAGAGTGATCAGCATGTTAGTGCACATATTCCTAACAGTAGATTTAAAGTATTTACATTGCAAAAGTCACACAAAAGTGACCAATGTGTTATTGCAGAATTTACATTGTTGGTATTATGGTGAGAGGAGATGATGATTTAAGGTCTTCTTACCCAGGAAAGCGTCCAGTAAGATCCAAAATCCCACAATTCTGTTCATCACAAACTTCAGACAGGGCACTGCGACATGAAGGAAAAAACATCAGGTCAACCAAGCAGATGTTGAACAGCTGGAGAACACAGGGAGGACATTAGAGTAGGATTTTGTATGTTTCATACAACGAGCCTCACCGTGCAGATGAAAGTTGATGAAAAACTCTCCATAACATTTTTCTGGCATTAAATATGTAACCAGGAAGTGTTTGAGGGGAGACGTGGCCATGGTGGAGCTGGAGCTGGATCTGGATCTGGAGCTGGAGTCCTCCTCAGGAACAGGAACATTAACCCTAACAGGGCCGGAGGGGTGGTCCAAAGGTTCCCCCGATATTTACAACGGAGGACACTGACCGGAAGTCCACCTAGTCTAGGTAAACAAACACAACACTGATTCATTTAGCAGGAGACTCACAGGGTTGGTATTCAGTAGACTTTATTAAAGCTGAAGTTGATTGGAGCAAATATGATTTTAAAATGGTTATTATAACCTGGAAAAACTCATGTTCCTCTGTGTCCTCCGGTGTTACGGTTTAACAGGTGACCATGTTAAAGGGACTGTTAGTAAGAATCATAATGTCTTGTTAACAGCTTCACCTGTGTCCGTTAAGTCAACTAAAGTCAGCGTCCTGTTGCTGGCGCTTGTGCTCGCTCTACATAGACATGAAGGAGCATCGCTCAACACAGTGAGGAGACACACGTCAGCTAAAAGCACAATATCACTCTATATTTCAGCTGCTTGGCAGTAATGTTAGCTGACCAGACCAAGGTCTCTCCATGAATCAATGCTGATCCTAGTGTTGGCTTTTCCCGCCTCAGCCTCCCGACCGCGGCCGGAGGGAACGGGGGAGACGTCGGAATTTTGGTGGGAGACGATAACGTTTCTCTCTGCGGAGCCCCGTCACTTCACAAGACACGGGAAACCTCTGTTAGTCTGGAGGAGCTGCAGCAGTTATTTCTGCACAAACGTCCACTGAACATTCACTAGATATTCTCAGAGCTAAACTAACTCTTCTGCAGTGTGGAGTGAGCAGCATGCACGTGAGAGGTGGAGAGAGAGAGAGAGAAGGAGCGCGGTGTGTGAGTGAAGGCAGACAGAGGAGCAGAGGAGCAGAGGAGCAGAGACTCCGGTCCTGGAGACCAAAGCTACGGTCTCCTCCGCGTCCTCCGACCGCGGCCAACACTGTTTAACAGCTTCACTAGATACAACCAAGAGGTTTTGGTGCTTCACTGTAGTTTGTGTTGGAGTCTGAGTCTGAACAGCGTAGACACACGCGAGCAACCATAAGACACCGATCCACGATGATCTATACGTGGAAGAAGTTACAAACAGTCCCTTTAACTGGTGACTCTCAGCCGGTTGCTCATAGTGACGACAGCACCCTCACATAGGTGTCCTCATAAAAGCCTTCAATTTTACTTTTATCAATTTTAAATACATACTTATCTGTGTTTTATTATCTACGTCAACCGTTTACGTACTAGAGCTGATCTGAGATCTGCTGTCGAAACTCCGACCAAACGGGTCAAACCAGGCAGCGCTGATCAAATACGATTCAATGCTCTGTTACTGTAATGCTTATTTCTCTCCTCAGATGTTGTCAGAATCATCTTGTAGTGAACGGTTTAGCTGTAAAATGAGAAAGTTTGTGACCCGGCAGCCATGTTGAGATCAGCTGAGTAAATACCAAGAAGCCCCGCCCACCAGCCGGAGCTCAGCCAATAGGAACGCTCTCTCTCTCTGTAATGACCTGTGATTGGTCAAAGTCTCCCATCACTAAGCTAGATGTTGTAAAGCCTGAAAACAGAGCCATGAGGAGGAGCAGGAGTCTAGTTTTCTCTCAGAACACTTCAATTACAATATGCTGAAAGGTTATTATGGGATGTTTGCCCAATGATGCCAAAAACATTTTGCCTAGTGCAGCTTTAAAGAACCTCCAGCAGGAACCTTTAACTAGCTGGAGGGTGTTATACGTATTAAAGGCTCCCTTCAACAAGCCCTCCTCTCTCACACACACACACACACACACACATGAACCAGCAGGAACAACAACAACCCACCCTCTTAAAGCCTCAGCCAATCACAGCTGGCTATCTCACACTGTCATAAGGTAACTGACATGAGTGACAGGCTGCCCAGCCTATAAGAACACACAATGTCACTGGCAATGCTACGTTCACTGACATCATGGAAAATTGCAATAACAGACCTTTGAAACTTCAGCTGAACATAACACAGTCTGAACAGTCACAGTATAACAATAACAGTTAATCACATGATTAGTTAATAGTTATTAATTAAACATAGAGTGTACAGTCCGTCAATAAATAAATGTAATATGTACATATGTGCAGTCTATAAAGTATATATATATATATAAGTACATTTTATATTTAAATTAAATTACATTTTTGGTGGGTTTTTTGACGGTTGCATGAGCCTTGATGCAAAAACAAAATCTGATTTCAGTGCAGACAGGACCTCATGTTTCTAAATGGGTAAATCTCCTCTGGGCAGGAGGGTTGTTTGTCCGTTTGTGCCAGTTTGTTCTCACTGGATAAAGAAAGAGGAAGTCACTAAAACAAAGCAGTAAAGGTGGACGGGGCAGCCTGGTCATTAAAGGTGGAACACAGAACGTCAGACACACTCTTGACTGTCACGTTCAGCCACGTCGTAGAGAAACACATTTTATTTGGCATAAATGTCTTCCCTTTTTTCAAATAGTTTATCCCTATAGTACAGAGGTCAGCAAGCTTTACTATCATACTATTTGCCATTTTAGGCAAAATAAAATCATTATTGCTTTAAGTTTTATACATATATATATATATACACACACACATATATATATATATATATATATATATATATAGGCAGATTTTATATTTAAATTAAATTACATTTTTGGTGTGTTTTTTTTTTATTGTTGCATGAGCCTTGATGCAAAAACAAAATCTGATTTCAGTGCAGACGGGACCTAATGTTTCAACAACCTTTACTATCAAAAGAGCCATTTTAAGCATGTGTGATGAAGGTAACACAGTTTATAATCTAACAAGAAATAAAGTCATAACTTTACGAGAACAAAAGAAAATAACACGTAAAATTACTACTTTATAATATTATGACTTTATTCTTTTAGTCTCAGATTCATTTTGTTTCCTCAATGTGATCCTAATGCTCCGTCGTACCGTCGTACCACAGACCTACAACAATGACAAATACAAATGAAACAGTTATTCAAAATCCACAGGGAGCCGCTGGAGAGGAGCTGAAGAGCTGCAGGTTGCTGACCGATGGTCTATAGTTTGTGTAATATGGTGACTAACGTGCACTGAGAAGTAAGCGGGTTCATGTAGACGTTACTAAACACCAGAAACAACCTTTTAAGTCTCAGCATTAATTTATTTAACAAAAAGAATGACATTAATACTAACTTAAATCATTTATGAAACAGACATTTGGAGGCTGGTTATTTGGGGTGTTAGTCAGAAAAAAGAGAGAAACTAAATGACTTCATACCATAACATAAAGAATGTATGAGATGAATGCAAAAAGAACATGATTCATCAGAAAAATAGATTTTTTTTTACGTGAATTGTGATTGTACAGCAATGGCAACACATTCCTTAATAAAAATCACTACAATAGACATTTTTTACGGCCGGTAAATATATTGCAAACCGCTTCATTCTTATGAGCTGTGCTTTGGTGCAGGCTGGAGGCAGGACAGAGGTCTGTGGTGAGCTCTCAGGTGGGATGATGAAGGTGCAGAAATGTAACTGACAAACAAAAAGTTTCATATGCTTTAAAAAAGCAAATCACTGTACAATAAATTAACGCTCCTGATTAAAAAAACAAGACTAGATTTAAAATTTCCAACTGAAAACCAAACAGAACTCATTCCAACTCCTTTTGGTATAAAGGCGTTTCATCTTCCGCAACCAACTAAGAAAAGATCTTTGCATGTTGAAATGTTCTCGTCTGATTAATAGTCATTCTCAAAATGTCAGTCACGAGAGACTATTAGGTGAAATGTGTGATTCAAGGCCAACAACAGAAATGAAAATGACTTTTTGCTGCTAAATTTTGAGTGTGGTTTTCCTTGAAGGGAATGACTCACAGCCGAACCAAATTCCTAAAACTTGAGTTTGCAGTATACCATCAGAAACCTGCAGCGATCCCAACTGAGGCCTTTACAGTTCCCACAGGGTCCGTTGTCTTCAACGTTTCTTCAACGCTGAGCCCACCGAGACACATCACGACAAAAAAGCAGATTTTACAGTATCAGCATGAAGGACATTTAATAATAATAATGTGCTGGTGATGGCAAAAACAATTAGTGAACATATTTATTAACACTGGCATTGTGCTTTTTGCATTCAGATCTTTACATTGACCTGGAACTTTCTTTTTTAGGGATCCGCCAACACTGATACGGGATCGGACACAAAAGAACAACAAGTGGACTGAAATATGTTGGCAGCTATAATCATGTTTCAGTCAAAATACATAGTGCTGCATGTTTCGTGTGCCGGGAAGCATAGCAACTTGCTTTTCAAATGATTTCACACACAATGATTGTAGTTTTCTGAAGTGGAGACAAATAACACCGTTCCTTTTGGCTGATGAGGTTGAGTAGTGGTCTAAGTTCCTCTATATTGGGGTCAGCTCTATGCAGTTACAACATATCAGTGCTTATCTAGTTCCTCTGATGAAGTGCAGTCCTTTAGTGTCATAATATCTGCAATTACATCTTCTTTGGTCCAAAAGTTTTTGGGTTTCAGTGGACATCTGCAACCTAATTTAACCTTCGCTGGAAATATAATAATTAAGTAAAACAAAAAAAAACATTTGATTTTGCAAAATAAAAGCTCAGTTATTGTGGACTTGATTTAAAAAGCAGAGCTTTGTTGTTGTGTTGCTGCAGGTTGAACCAGCAACACCTGTCACCACCATAAAATCACTCATTATGCACACTCTATTAAACCATACAATTATGTAAAAAGCGTGACATGCCGATAACTTCTCTCAAAATATAACTTATTTCAACCAAATTCTTGAAACCGGGGGAATGACCTCACCCCGCTTTAAGCCTGAACTTGTGATGCCTTTTTAAGATGTTCACACACTCGGAGATGAGTTTACAATCCATTCAATCACCTTTGGTCAAAAGCAAGAGATGTCGCTATCTGAGAGGCTACCTCTGTAATCTAACGGACAACATTCACAGTCATTCACTATATGCATAGTGTCAAAGTTATACAGAATTGTCCTAGCCTGATCCCTCCATGGCACACAGTTACACAGGGCCATTATAAAAGTACATACACGATGTAAATAGTTAAAAATGTTTTACATAATTTCTTAAGTGCCACGTCTATAACCACAGTTTAAAAACATTACACATAAATAGAATACCTAATGTCAGCCGTCTTAAAGTAATATAGCAAATAAGACACACTCTTAAAAAATAAGTAGTGCAATAAATGCAGCAAAAAGGGGTAGCAAATACATTTGGTCCGACCAGCCTCGACCGACACTAACGGGAGAGTTTACGGATCTCCATCACAAGTCCGAATAACGTGCTGCTTCCACTCACAGCTAAACTCTCTCTTTTTCATTATCAATCATTTGCTTGCATGTTGGAAAGGAAACATTCTGAGCTTCGCAAACATTCCTAAATCTGCTGAAATGCCGGTGGTGCTGCAGTTACTTATGTGGCCTCAACAACCCCCCCCCCCAGGTCAAAAAGTAGTGCATTTAAACAAGTCATTGACCACAGCGACGTCACACAGCAATGGCACAAAGAGAAATCCTTCACCTTAAATGTTAAAAGTTAAAAATACATTTGTGTTTGAGTACATGTTTTCTATCTTATTACCTACCGTTGACTGTAACTCTTTCACGCTGCCTGTTAAAGGCGGGAATGTTGCGCCGTTACCTTGCCTCGCTGTTCTGTATGAAAGGTACGGAGACGGGATGGGGGGGCGGGGGGGAGGCAGGGTTGTTCCGCCGCTGAGCCGGCAGCGGAGGTTGTCACAGAGCCGAGCCGACGTCTGTGTGAAAGGGACAGCCAATTGTGTTTAACGTCACGCCTTTTAGCGTGGCAGAGTCTGCGACAAAACGTTCACGGGTTCTAGAAAGGGGCGGGGCGGGGCTAAAGTGTAGGGGGTGGTGAACACCGTCACTAATGAAAGAGGAACTCTCTGCTGAGCGCAATGCCGCCTTCCGCAAGACTCTACGACAAACGGTTCATGAGTCATGAAAGGGGGCGGGGCTAATGTGTAGGGGGCGTGGCTATGAGTCTATATTGGCATGTAAATGACCTCAGGACTGGACCACCATCATGGCGAGAAATTTGGAGCAGATTTGACAAAGTATGCTGAAGTTACAACAACTTCCTGTTCCATTAGCGAATCACGCCAAATGGCCGCCATGCCACGGCAACGCCGTTCAACGAAAACTCAGTCTTCACAATAATGTATCATCAAGGTCTTCAGGCTTTTCTGACCACATCTGAGGTACATTAAAATAGAAAACATGTATTTTCCTGTTGCCAGTAGGGGGCGCTATGAGTAGGATTGGACCACTGGAGTTACAACAACTTCCTGTGTCATGGCGAATGGCCCAGAATGGCCGCTACGCCACGGTCAGGTGGCATTTTAAGGTCTTTAGATGGTCCTGACCAAATTTCAAGTCGATCAGATTAAATCTGTAGGAGGAGTTTGTTAAAGTACGCGCCCTATAAAACGCTAAAAATGGGTGAAATTGGTACATTGAATTAAAAATGGCTGACTTCCTGTTGAGTTTTGGGCATACCTCCAAGAGGCTTGTTTGTGCGTCTCCACATGTTACATCTGTCTGCCGAATTTCATACATGTAGGTGAAACCTGAAGGAGGGGCTACATTTTTCAGATTTTGTAGGGGGCGCTAGCGAGCCATTTTGCAACGCCCAAGTCCGAGACCATTAAAATAATAACATTGTTCACCGCGTCTGATAAGTGTGCAAAGTTTAACAACTTTTTGAGCATGTTAAGGCCCTCAACAAATGTGATTCATTTGAGGTAAGAAAAAGAAAAAGAAGAATTCCTACAGTTCAACAGAGTCCTCGCTGCCCGACGTCGTCGCTGCTCGGGCCCTAATTATTTAAGAATTAAAGAAAGATTTTGTCTAACCTTTTGAATGATTAACTTCCATTCAACCTCAAACAGTTGAATCCATCACTGTGACTGAGAGCGCCGAAGGCTTCTGTTGCATCAGAGACATAAATATGAGGCAATGAACTTTTTTAAGTTCCAGTCACCGCTTCATATCAACACATGCATTATAGGAAAACTGCAAAAGCTGAGATGAGACAGGAAGGGGGGAGGGGTGGACGAGCACTTCTGCTTTTTGCTTCCGATTACTGGGTTTTCCTAAGATGATGATAAACAGCGATTCAGTGAGGGATTGATGGAAACGCCCGGCTGGTAGTGTTTGAATGTAAACACGAGAAAAGGTCTCTTGGTGGTCAATCAAACATCCTCCAAACCTTCCTGGTGCAGGTTCGGAGGAAGAGCCGCTGTGTCTGTCTGACGGACCCTCCGATCACTTGTTCGGATGATGTTTTTTTTCCAGAGGTCACGGGGTCAGATGAGGATCTCCACCATGTCGTTGTCCCCTTCCGGTTGGGTGGGCGGGGCCTGTTGCTGTGAGTGGGACTGGACGGGGAGCCTCCGCTCGAGGGTGTTGCTGTGGAACCCCGGCACATCTGCACAGAGACGACACAGAACATAAAAACATGATCAATCAGCATCTGTTATATAGCACAGTAAAACAGATCAGATGTTAGGCCTGGACCATACGACCCTAAATCTATATTACATGTACCTCACTGATGATACATGTGGTGGTGTGGGCTTCATTCATGTTTATTTATTACAGTAGTGGTTCTCAAACCTTTTACGCCACATACCACCTCAGGAAATATCTCACTCTCCAAGTACCACCATTATGACCAGGGGTGGGTAATTATTGTTCCTGGGGGGCCACGTGAGAGACTTTGAACGCCTCATAACAATAACTCAATGGCACCCCCGTTAACGTTCGTATCTCCGGTATTTAGCCCTGTTCTTCCCTGTGTGTCCCGGGCTTCAGACAACTCCCAGCTCATACCGACATGTCTGATGTGAAGTGTGAGCTGACCTGCTAAGCGGTCCGGGATGTAGACCGGACTGGGGCTGGACAGGCGAGCGGGCAGCGTCATGCTCTGCAGGGCCGGGGTGCTGGGCTTGCTGGTGTCCTGACTCTGTCCCTTCTCGGTCTGCGTGCAGCTGTCCCTGCTGCCCGTCTTCGAGTGGCCCGCGGTCATCGGGGTGGAAGGAAGCACCGGCGAGGGCGACGACGAGATCGACTCCGTCCTGAGAGACTCCGTACGAAACTCGGAACCCAGCAGAAGCCCTGGAGGAACATGAGAAGAGAGCATCTATCCCCAGTTCTCACCCGTAGTACCGTCCAGCTAATGTTAATACTTAGTAATGACTGCTGGTTCCTACCCAGGCTGCCCTTCCAGCTGGTGTCCTTGCGTTCTTCGGTGATGGGCGAGCTGCTGAGGCCCAGGCTGTGAGAGAGCAGACCCGAACCACCGGAGCCGGTGTTGGAAATGGACATCAGGGACTTGGAGGGCCTCATGGCGGACTGCGCGTCGGACTTGATGGGCTCCTTCCTGGAGCGCTGGTGGAGCACCTTGATCATAGCGTCTTTCTCTATGATCTGGGCGTGGAGATTCTTTATCCTGGATTAGACAGAACAAGAGGGATAACCAGAACGGAGCACAGTTAGTCAAGAACCATATCCATGGTTACTGAATGATTAGCTTATGAGATCTCTTCCTTGACAGTTGACAAAACTGATTATTGATTTAAATTCCTTAAAAAATATCATAGATCTGCCCTCACACGTTCCTGTGGTTTACTTCACTTTCACCGACCTGTCTCACTCCCAACCTGTCAAATACTGCCGATTGGGCAGCGCCCCCTCGGCATCAGAATCTGACGCACGGAGGCCCCCCTTTAGCGACGGTATGTGACAAACCAGGCTTTCAACTCCTATGTAAACCCAGTCTGACTGCTGTAAACATATCAGTGCATGCATAATGCTGCATAATAACAGTGGCACTGTGAGGACTATCATAATGGAAGAATTAGGAGGGAACGAGTGTTCAGGGGTCCATCTCACCCGCAAGCACCTCCATTTCTGTTTCAGAAAACTCCTTTTCTTGGTTTTCCTCTCTGTTGCTGCGATTCACCGTAAAGAACGCTGGATCAGCAGGCTGGAAACATTTATAAGGGGCTTTGCATCGACTATTTCTGGTTGAATGTGGGCGTGTAGAGGGCGGGATATGAGGCTGATCCACGTACGCACATTTCATAATTGATTTGGGATTTATAAAAGGAAATTGCGCGCTGGCAGGTGCATGCATGGTTTTATATAAGGATGCACCGATACCACTTTTATTCAGACCGAGTACAAATACTTACATTTGGGTACTCGCCGATACCGAGTACCGATACGAGTACTTCTCTGTGCCAAAAGACCCTCGTTAACAGTCCATCTAATAGCCCGCTTTAAGTGATAAGTAGATAAATGTTGTCAGCTCAGGAGAGAGCTGAAATACAGAATATTGTTCTCCAGACATACTGAAGGACATTTAGCCACATCCTATAAATAAAAACTCCTCATTGGGGAACTTCTTGTGATAACTTTCCCAGGTCTCAGGGAAGCTGTATGTATGTGGAGAGGGTTTTACCTGCTTTCCATGTCCAGACAGCGCCGATTGGCCATGAGAATCTCCTCTTCTTCTTTCTGGATTCGAGCCTCCACAGACGTGTCATAGCTGCTGCTGGGAGAATGGCTGATCATCAATGTAGATGTATCCCTGAGAAACAGGATGGAGCCTCCGTTAGACAACAACAGAGTTCAGTAGAAGCTCATCCAACGACCTTCTGAAAGGTTAGAGCATGTAAAATATATTTAATACAAAATACAATAATGATAAAATTAAATATCTCGGGATCTTGTTCACGAGTGAGGGAAAAATGGAGCGGGAGATGGACAGGCGGTTCGGTGCGGCGTCTGCAGTTATGTGTGCGCCGTACCGGATCGTTGTGTTGAAGAGGGAGCTGAGCCGGAAGGCAAAGCTCTCGATTTACCGGTCCATCTACGTTCCAACCCTCACCTGTGAGCCCACTAGTTTTGAGTCGAATGAGATCGCAGATACATGCGGCCGAAATGAGTTTCCTCGATAGGGTGGCTGGACTCAGCCTTAGAGAGAGGATGAGGAGCTCAGACATCTGGAGGGAGCTCGGAGTAGAGACGCTGCTCCTTCGACTCTAAAGGGACCAGCTGAGGTGGTTCAACATCTGATCAGGATCCTCCTGGACGCCTCCCTTTGGAGTTTTTTTCCGGGCACGTCCAATGGGTAAGAGGCCCCGGGGTAGGGAGGTCTGGAACTTCCTGCTAAATCTGCGACCCAGCCCCGGAGAAGCGGAAGAAAATGGGGCGGATGGATCCATAAGTGCTCCACGTCATGCTCAGTGACTACAACTTGCATGTTGTTGTAGAATTACAACAGAGGAACCTTTAACCTTGAACGTATGATCGGCGTCAGCGTCTGAAACATAAGCTCAGAGAATGAAACGTTGATAACCGCCGTGCATACGTACCTCTGAAAGGCAACGGAGGCGGCGGCGTCCAAGGCAAACTGCCTCATCACGCTCTCCTCCAAGTACTTCTGCTCCCACTTGGTCATGTCGGCCTCCAGAGCCAGGATCCGCTCCTCCTTCTCCCTCAGGTGCTCCATCAGCGCCGTAGCGTTGTACTCCGACGGGACCGCACCGCTGCTCTGAGCGCCTCCCTGACGCTGGGAGGGACGAAGGAGACGACGAGAGGGGAAGCACAAAGAACGAGGGAGACGGAACAGAGTGAGATGAAATATGAAATATGTTGCTAGCTACCAAATGTAGTAATTTCCTGTTATGGCAACATTCAACTGTAAAAGATAACGGGGCTGCAACACCTTTGACCGTTGCGCTTTACTCTGCGCCCAGATTATGTGCTTTTAACTGGCAAAACTGGGGTTGGACATGCCTTAAATGCATTTGCACCGTTCACTTTAGAGCAGCGCTCAGCAACCTTTACTATCAAAAGAGCCATTTTAGGCAACAAAAAAAATCTGTCTGGAGCCTCAAAACATGTGATCATTGTGATGAAGGTAACACAGTTTATAGTCTAAGTATATAGTATATAAGTCTAATGCAGTGAGGGCCAAAGAGACAATGTACTACGGAGTATTAGGGCCACATTGAGGAAACAACATCTGAGATTTACACAATAAAGTCAGAATATTACGAGAATAAAGTCTGATGAGAATTTGTATATAGTTCATAAATACATTTATTCCCCACTGCCTAATACATAAATAAACTGTATTAAAATGTGCAGGAGCATCATCACACCCCGACGGTCTCTCCATCTGTTGATAGTCTATGTGATGGGGAGGGGGGTGTTACTGTACCTGCTGCATGCGCAGCGACTCCAGCTCTCTCTCCAGTCTCGTACGGAGTCGATGCTCCAGCTGTTCTCTCTTCTCACAGGCCGCCTGCAGCTGAGCCAGAGCCTGCTGCATCCTCTCCACCTTCTCCACGTACACCTGCTTCTTCTTCAGCTGCGCACAGACACACACACACACACAACACACACAACACACACACACACACACACACACACACACACACACACACAACACACACAGACAGAGAAAGAGAATATTATTGCAGTATTTACATCATTATAACTCTGCTGTGCTAATTCACCTTAAGACAGCCAACTCCTCATATCATGCACATCTTGTGAATTAGAGATTTAACCTCTTCGTATTTGTCTCATATAGTTAACTCTTCCTCTGTAAAATGTGCCGCTCTGCTGACAGTAGATTGTCCATGTCTGTGATTGGTCAGATGCTGCAAACATCGCCCCGTTCATGTGAACGCGCTCACAGCCAGACTGAGAAACTCTGGGTTGATTTACCGAGTTGATAACCAGCGTCGTAGGACTGTTCAGCGTGATCTCGGTTGTTAGAGTTAGTGAAGCCCGATAACGAGGAGATACCCTGGAGATGTTGAACTCACTTCATAGTACAGGCCCTAAGTGGCTGTGTTGCCTAACCCTAGCTTCCTGTGGAAATGGAAGTTTATTTTGAAAGGACACTATGTGTGTAACAAACGTATATTGAAATGTAAAAAGTTGAGTCTGTTGGCTTACTTCTTAAATTTAAGATATGATCAATGAGACTAGATAAGAGAACATCAAGGTGGGAATTGTTTTGGGGAATGATTTCTGTCCCACCTCAGCTACACCTGGTGCTTCTTTATCAGGATTTTCTAGTTGTGGTGAAAATGGCAACAAGCATTAAACCCGTCTCGACCCAGGGACCAGGATTATATCTGGTAGGAGGGACCAGGATTATATCCGGTAGGAGTGACCAGGATTATATCTGGTAGGAAGGACCAGGATTATATCCGGTAGGAGTGACCGGGATTATATCCGGTAGGAGTGATCGGGATTATATCCGGTAGGAGTGATCGGGATTATATCCGGTAGGAGGGACCGGGATTATATCCGGTAGGAGTGACCAGGATTATATCCGGTAGGAGTGACCAGGATTATATCTGGTAGGAAGGACCAGGATTATATCTGGTAGGAGTGACCAGGATTATATCCGGTAGGAGTGACCAGGATTATATCTGGTAGGAAGGACTAGGATTATATCTGGTAGGAGGGACCAGGATTATATCTGGTAGGAGTGACCAGGATTATATCTGGTAGGAAGGACTAGGATTATATCTGGTAGGAGGGACCAGGATTATATCTGGTAGGAGTGACAGGTGACGCTCTTACCTCCTCCTCCAGCTTCACCACTTTGGCCTGGGCGTTGTTGAGCGCCTGGTCTCTGATCTCGATGTGTCTCCTCTGGTCCTCGGTGGTGAAGCGCACCGCGTTCAGCTCCATCTCCAGCTTCTCCTTCTCACGGACCGTCTCTTTGCCTGGAACGTATCAACAAACACAACGTTTCACCTCATTCACCTCATTCACCGACCGTTCTGAAGAAGTTCTTAAATCCCACTTCAGCAGTTCCCATGAATGTTTTCTTATTAGGGATTTTTTCCATTTTCTTAAATTCTACAGACGTATAACATAGAATTCAAATTATAATCATTGTTATTTTGTTATATTGTTTTTATTATTATTTTTTACAAAGCATTATGGTCTTTTAAAATAAGACGGCTCAATTGATTGATTGATTGATTGATTGATTGATTGATTGATTGATTGACTTCGGAGCTATTGAAAAAAAGTTTTTTTTTATTATGATTTCGGATCGACTGACGCACGCTTTCAACTCACGAGGACGATGAGATTCATCATTGTGAGAACAAAGGTAGCAACAATCCTGTCGTGAATCTAACAGAGACTTTTCTTAAGAACAAATTTAAGACCAAAGAATCTTAGAAGATGTTGGTGAATGAGGCCTGTCGTTGCCCAGTTTATTGTTATGCATACCACAGATTATTCATGTTACCTTTTAATCCATGCGGTGGATTACATGTAACAGAAACTGACGGGAGAACTACCTGATGTTTCTTCAGACACATCCAGATGTGTCACATGAATGATAAAGTTGTCCAGATGCTGACATCAGGCCTGAAGAATGCTGTTGGATGTCCCAGGCTGTGTGCGTGTGTGTGCGTGTGTGTGTGTGTGTGTGTGTGTGTGTGTGTGTGTGTGTGTGGTACTCACTCTGTGTGAGCAGCTGGGAGATGGTTTTGCGGTTGTCCTCCGACCCCTCACACTCTTTAACAGCGAGCTGTTTATTGGCCGTCTCCATGCGCTCTTTAAAAAACACACACACACACACAAAGTTTGATCAAACACACACAAAAATAAGCAGAAAAAAATTACATCTGTATGATGTATAACATCTGTACGAATTCCCGGTAACTTTTCTTCATTCGTTTTCTTGATTAAGTAGTTTTACACGTCGACATTTACAGTTTAAAAAACACTACAAACAAAATCTGGACTGATTTGATGAAATGATAATCACAATAATAGCTGTCGCTCACACAATAATAGCTGTCGCTCACACCCTCCAGCTGGCTGTTAACGAGGGTCTTTAGGCACAGAGAAGTACTCGTATCGGTACTCGGTATCGGAGAGTACCCAAATGTAAGTTCTTGTACTCGGTCTGAAAAAAAGTGGTATCGGTGCATCGCTAGTAAAAACTTCACTTGTGCTTGTACAAGAGGAACAACGGTATTTTTGATCCATCATCACGATGTGCCAACAAACTTTCCAATAAGCTTTTTAGTGGTTACAACAACATGTCATGTATGTGCACATTGAACCCGTCATCCGTCTTCCACGAGGCATTTTTGGAAAAAAATTTCAATTCCTGCTCAAATAAACAGTGTTTCAGTTGCAGAAGGTCTGTGATTCTCTCACCTCGGAGGTCCCTGTTGAAGTCGTGCAGCCGACGCACCTCCAGCTCCAGCTTGTTCCTCATGGTTTTCTCCAGGGCCTCCCTCTTGGAGGAGGACTTGGCCAGGTTTTCATAAGCCTCCGACACCAGCTGGATCTCTGTTTCCAACTGAATGAAGGGAAACGGAGTGAAGACTGAAGGAGATGCATCAAACATGTCATCCAAATGTTGTATCATTTATTTCTCTACTGAATATCCATAATAACGTCCAACTATTGACACGGTCTGTTTACAGCCTGAGCTTCACCAGAGGGGAGGTTCTCACTATTCACCCTGACAAGTCGGCGTGTTTTGGGTTTCTCAGATTAAGAATCCAAAGTCAAACAGATGGTTGAGTGAATTCTTTTAAACAAGGCAAAAGTGAGCACCTACCCCTGCTCACTGCTTGACCCCTGCTAAAGTAGTAAACCTTTCCCTGGACTTCTAACCCCCAAAAGGCACAACTAGACCGCTCTGTCAACCATCATACCAAATCTGAAGTTCCTAAGTTAAATAGTTTCTGAGTTCTACTCCGGAAACGAAAAGTGTGACACCCGGACGGACGGACGGACAGAAGGACAGAAGGACGGACACTACGTTGTCACGAATAAGAATAAGTTAACTCAAGTCACCTGAACTTCAGCTGTTATCCAGCTGTTTCTTGCACACTGCTTTGCACTGCCAAGTATCGCCTCAACATCTGCATGATGAACACCTGCACCTCACACACACTGTGGACTGTGGATTCTGTCCCCCGTTACTTAAACTGAAAATGAAGACCCTCTTTCCACTCCTTCATTCACAACCGTTCTGTCTCTCTCTTATATCTACTGGCTCCTACTCCATCAGCTGACTGTGGGCGGTTCACTCTTAGCTAACCAAACAGATTCTAGACCCCAGGGAGGGGGATATACCTGATCTCATCACGGCATCACTACCCCCTTTGATATCCTACGTCACCATGGAGTCTAATCGCCAAAGACTTTGCACTATTCTTCTATCATGCATCATGTAATAAATGATTGTTCATTCTCAGGAGGAATAATTACAGCAATTAAACATCCTCACAGTGTTCATACGGGCGTGTCAGTACCGTTCTAACGTCTCCTTTCAGCAGACGTTACCTTGTGCAACTTGGTGACTTTCTCCCGGCAGGCCTCCATCTCCTGCCTCAGCATCCTGTTGTCCTCCGTCAGCATATCCGCCATCTGCTGGGCGCGCACCATCATAGCGAAAGGCTCCCCCTGCAGGTGGGAGAAGGAGTGCGGGTGGGGGAAGTGTCCAGCCTGGACCGGCGGCTGGGGCTGGGGAGGTGGAGGTCCTTGGAACTGCTGCTGTTGCTGCTGCTGCTGTTGCTGTTGCTGCTGCTGTTGATGCTGTTGATACTGATGGTGCTGATGAGGGTGCATCCTCGGGGTGGAGCCGTAGGGGTCTTGAGGGAAACCGTGACTTCTCTGTTGCGGCGGGTGAACGGGCCCCAGGGCGAAGTGCTCGCCTGCTTGGTGGGAGCCGCCGGGACCCTGCTGACTGCGGGGCCAGCTGAGGAAGGGCTCTCCCTGGATCTGGGGGTGCTGGTGAGGGAAGGAGGGATGGGAGGAGTGGGAGGCGCTGAGCATGCTGCTCAGGTTGGAGGACTGCGTGCGGGACAAGGAGCCCACGGAGGTGACGGAGGAGGTGGGACTGTGCTGATGGAGGGGTCTCTGGATGTGAACGGAACCATCCTTACTGGACCTGAGGAGAGATCAGCTGTGTGACTGCACGGGTCTCAAACTCAGCTGGTGTCTTGAGTTGATGCAGAGAATACAAATAAGATATAACACGAATGTTTTAAGTGTCATCGGCTGACTTACTCAAAGAGAGAGCAGATAGCTCAGGGGTCAGCAACCTTTACTATCAAAAGACCATTTAAAAAAAAAAAATGCTGTCTGGAGCCGCAAAACATGTGATCATTGTGATGAAGGTTGTCTGATTCACCTGCAGTCTGATTCACCTGCAGTTTGTTTTTGAGCATAAGGTGGGAAAACACCGGCTGTCAACTGGCTTTTAGCAGAGCAAACATTCCTGCCTTCAGCCCTCAAAGGAACGCCATCAAAGCCAAGCGGATCATGTCCCAACTCGTCGTGCCCTGATGATTAAAATGCTGCAGTATTCATGTCTGTTTGAATCTGGTTCCTCTGAGGTAAATAAACGAGTGTTAAACAGGCCCGACAGGATTCCTAAAAACACGACTGGGAAACCACCGACATCTTTTTAAATGTTTCTTTTGATTATTTTAAACTTGTTAAGGAAACTAAAAGCTCTCCGTTTCTTCACATCATTTTGTTTTTGGTGTGAAATCAAACACGAACCTGTGTGTGCAGTTCAATCTGTGATACTGTGTTACAGAATCCTTTCAGTTCATGAGCTGGAGCAGTCCGAATAGAGCTGCGTGATAATCACGGAAAGGCATTAATGAATGTGTGTCTTTGTGGATAATCTCAAGTTCAGCATTTTTCTAATTTTTCCACTTAATTTGAAAGCTGTGCTGTGAGGTCCTGTAACTCGCTGTGGAAACCACAGCAGACCACTTGTGATGGAGACGCAAACTAAATAACAAAAAGCATTTAAGATTGAACATTAAAAGGCATAATTGCTATAAAAATGTGTTTAAAGGTGCTAATTTATGAATGATCTGCATCGAGTGTGAAGGTCAGAGGTCAGAACGGTTCTCCTACAGAGCTGGTGTGGATTCAAAGTCTTGCTAGAAGCACAGTTAACCATCCAAACAAACTTGTGACTCAATTAGCAATAAAAGAAATACAAAGAAGGTCTCACAGACAGACAGACAGACAGACAGACAGACAGAGAGACAGACAGACAGACAGACAGACAGACGGCGCCTGTGTGCAGTACAAGTATGAAATACTGTATTAAAGCACAGCTGTGCAAAATATAAATATATAAAGTTTAGCCAATTATTCTGGTAGTTATTCAGGTGAGTTTAACTGTTTTTATTTATTTTCTGCATCTGGAACTAGCAGAAGGCCGTACAGATCTGCACGGTGACAACCAGGGTCGGAAATCAGCACCCGCCACCCGCCAAATGCGCAGTGGCGGTGAAATCATCGGGACATCCGCCACTTTGGCAGGCAGGGAAAACACTAGTGATGGAACAGAGAACCGTAGTTGTCTGCTTTCTTGGCATCTCATGCCTCCGTGACTATCGATTCCTCTTATTGATGCTTTCTGACAGTTCCGCTGCACAATGACGCAGACGCACGCTGGATCATGTTTCAGTTTGATGGGACCGGAGACACGGCGGAGAGGAAAAAATAAACCTGAGGGGGAGCACCCTTTTCTTTCCCTGATAAAGCGACATTGTGAACAACAAACCTGTGTTTAAATGAGCAGGAGGAGAGTTAGTAACGTCAGCTGTTAGCAGACGTTAGCAGCTCAATCCTGACTGGATAAGTAACGGAGCTACTAACATTAACGGAGGTGCCATTGAGTTATTATTATGAGGCGTTCACTGTCTGCTCAGCAAAATGACCACTGGGTGAAGGTAAATTACAACGTTATCATGATGCGTTCAAATGTAATCTCGTAAAAAATAAGTTTTTGGCGAGAAACTTGAATAAATCCAGTTGTTTGAAGGAGATGTTTTAACATCAATATAAAATAGATATTAGAGAGAGAATTATGAATTTATGTTTAACTTCCTAACAACTTACCAAGATTTTTTTTCAATCAAAGCAAATATTTAAATAATCATAATCTTTTGAATTACGTTTTTTATGCAAATAACCACTATAGATGACAATAATAAAGTACAGTACAGTGCACAGTTGACCCGTTATCAAACTTCATTATATCATAAATATGGATTTCTTTAATCTAATTGGCCCAAAATAACACGGAGGGTTGCCTACTGTGGTCTTTGCAAATATATATATATACAAAGTCAATTTGACCTGGGAAGACACAAGTTGCATGGTCGACGGGAAGACAATAGGGGGGGTAAAAATGTGGTAGTTGCGTGTGCACGTGTTCCTTACCTGAACGAGCCATACTCAGGTGGGGGCTGGTATCGGACTTGGAGCACCTCCCTCGAGTGCTCCCTCCCTCTCTGCTCCTGGTAAAAATGGCCTCCAGGATCCTGCTGCTTGGTGGGAGAGCCCATTCCTTTGAAGGGGTAGTCCGGAGGCGGGCCGCGGTGCTGCGGCTTGTAGTAGTCGCCCGGTGGCCCCGGCGGGGGCAGCTGGGGAGAGAGCGGGATGCTGGTGACGGGAGCGTGGGCCTTCACGCCGCTGGTGGCCAGCGAGAGCTGCATGAGCCGCTCGCTGAGAGACCGAACGTGTCCTTGCTTCAGATCCTTCAGCCCGTCGTCCTGGTGCACCCTCCCCGTGCCGCTCACCCGCTGCACCGTGGGGCGACCCTCGGTGCGCACCTTGGCGCTGTTCATTCCGGTGACGTAGAAGGCGGTGCCCACCGAGGCGGGGTGAGGAGGCTGATTGTTCTGCTGCTGAGGAGGAGGAGGACCGTGGCCACGGAAGTACTGTGACTGCACTTTGGCTTCTTCGTACGTAGGGAGGTCCTCGGGGTTCGGGCACTGCCCACCACCTCCGATGCTGCCTCCTCCTGCTCCCCCACTTCCAGGCCCTAAACATCCTCCCCCTCCACTGCTCCCGCCCCCTCCTACCCTGGCGGAGCCCAGCTTCTCCAGGCCGTTGTCCGTCTGCAGCTCTTGTCCCTGGGGCTCCTGACGGGCAATGTGGGGGGTCATAGAGTGATCATCAGAGGGGCCCACCTGTCCCTGTCCCGGGTAAACTCCTCCACCTCCTGGTTGTTGTTGTTGTTGTTGTTGCTGCTGCTGTTGCAGCACGTAGTTCCGGTTCATCTGCTCCTGCAGGAGGCGCTGCAGGACGGTGCTGCCTCCACCTCCGACGCTGTTGGACGACTCCTCGGCCGCGGCCCTCATCTCTGCCTCCCGCTGGCCACGCACCTCATGGAAGGACAAGCTCCGCCCACGGTCGATACTCCCTGAGAGGACGAGGAAGAGGAGAAAGGGGAAAGAGTGAGAAAGAGGAAAAAGGAAGCGGTGTGACAAAGGGAGTTTTATAAGGGTGAAGAATGTGGAGGAAAGGAAAGAGAAACTATTGGACCGTCCACCATCCCCGTCCCCCTCGTAGAAGGAGACTGGAGGAAGAACAACCCGAGGAGCCAAACCATCAGCAACACCCAGAGGCCTCAAACCCAAATCACAAACCCAAACATCAACTCAAACCAGAGAATGAAGACTGTGACGGCCATGTGATCTAAAACTGAAGTATTGTTTACTTGTGATACTGATAAGAAAACGTCTCAGTGCAGCAACACAAAGCAGCAGACGAGAGTTTAGCACTAAAACTACTGTGATTTAATGCCCGAACAACGGGTACGGTACCGATGGAGTTTACTGATGTGAAATAATCACAGAAGGTTCTGGTTGTTGGAGGACTAAAGTAGAAACTTTACATGATGTTACAGAGTTGTGCATGAATGCAAAACCTTTAAGCGTTGAGTAAGATCGAAGGACATTTTTGAGTACGCCTGAAGGGCCTCTACAACGTGACCACTGCAAAAATCTGCATTTGACTCACTACGAGGGATGTCACGATGACTTCGGTACCAAGTCGATGCCAAAATTCTAAAAACGTGACGGTACTCTTTTTCTACAGTACCTATGGTACCGTACGAGGCCTGTAATGGGCATTGTGACCGGAGGTACTGGAGATGCGATTCTTCCGGATCTGATGGGGCAGCATGACAAGTGTTCTCATCTGCCGTGAAATGACGGAAGAAGAAGAACGCCTAATAGCACGGAAAAAAACAACTACACGTGAAAGATGGCAACAAGTGCAGCTGCAGCGGTAGCTCCGCCACTAGCTCCGCCTCTAGCTCCGCCACTAGCTCAGCCACTAGCTCTGCCTCTAGCTCCGCCTCGACTCGTTGAGAATACAAATAGCAAGAGTCGGGTATGGAAGTACTTTGCGTTCGAGGCGGATCATCAGGGCTTCGCAGTCATCCGGTCAACTTTCTTTAGAAGTTCCGAGTCAAGTCGCTTTTGCTGTCGCTGCTCCTAAACTATGGAACAAGTTCCCCCCTGATATACGCACTATATTACTGACCTAGTACTTTTTAAATCTAAGCTCAAGACTGTTTTATTTAGATTGGCTTTTAATACCTATATGCAAACTGTGCTAAAGAGCCACATGTGGCTCCGGAGCCACAGGTTGCTGACCCCTGATCTAGTGTCATCCAAAATATGACTGTTGACTGTACGACACCACATCAGTCACAAAACACCGCTCTCAGTGAGGCTACATGGACTCATTAAAGTGATTACATGCATTTGAACCACCAGGATCATGAAGCATTGAGGAGCACCTTTAGGATCACAGTGGACAGGAAAATTATCCATTTTACTAGAAATGTATGAGAATGAGAATCCCCCGGCTGGGACACACACAAAAAGAAAGAGGATGATACAAATTTACATGGAAACAAAAGCTGGTGATTTTGGAAATAATCCTCACAGCTGAACCCAAGAAACAAGAGTGGAAATGTTCACACAACGTTAAAGACAGAAACAATGTGAAGTGTTCTCAGTTGCATATCCAATGTTGTCAATTTGAAACCACCTGGGATGGATCTGCTGTGAAGGTGCAAATCAAATAGGATTAATTTCCTCTTCAACAAGAGCCTGTATGTAACAAGCAGGGTCTGAAATTAACTTTTTTCACTTTTGAAATCTCTGCGCTAAATGATGGAATAACATTTTAGATCTGAAGTTATTCAATGTTTGATATATTTAGCATAAACAAACATTATATACACGGTAAATTACAGTGTTCGAATTACACCGTGGAGGGAGGGTACTGTACACAGTACTGTACTGTACTTTATTGTCAGCTATAGTGGTTATTTGCATAAAAACACACAATTCAAATGATTATGATTATTTAAATATTTGATTTGATTTAAACAAAATCTTGGTAAGTTGTTAGGAAGTTAAACAAGTCATAATTATCTCTATTATTTATTTTATATTGATGTGAAAACATCTCCTTTAAACTACTGGATTTATTCAACATCATGGTAACGTTGTATTTTACCTTCACCTTATGGTCATTTTTACTGAGCCGAACGCCTCATAATAATAACTCAATGGCACCTCCGTTAACGTTAGTAGCTCCGCTATTTCTCCAGTCAGGACTGTGTTGCTAACGGCTGACATTGCTAACTCTCCTCCTGCTGATTTCAACACAGGTTTGTTGTTCAGAGTGTCGCTTTATCAGGGAAAAATAGGGTGCGTCCACTCAGGTTTAGTAGTGTCACGCTGTTGAGCGCTTTTTGTCTCCGGTCCCAAACTAACTGAAACATGATCCAGCGTGTGTATGCGTCATTGTGCAGCGTAACTGTGGGAAAGCATCAATAAGAGGAATCGATAGTCACGGAGGCATGAGATGCCAAGAAAGCAGACAACTACAGTTCTCTGTTCCATCACTAGTGTTTTCCCTGCCTGCCAAAGTTATGGCTGTCCTGATGATTTCACCTAATTTCAGACCCTGGTAACAAGTAAAGGGGGGGGTGGGGGGGGGCTGCATTGATATCAGTGTGGTTTCTTCTGACAACACTGAACGTTAACAACGACATCATTATACACCTTTTTTTCTACAGAGTAAAGAAAGAGATTATTACATTTAGCGCTTTCTGTTTTTCTTCTCATTCTCAAGGAGGAAGATGCTTTTTTCCGAAACATCTGTAAAAAAAAAAATTAAATGATATAAGACAAAAAGAAAACAAATGTTAGCTGAGACGGGACGTCATTTCTCCACAAGCTGAAGAGACAGAAGAGAAGATTACAAGATTAAATAGGCTGGGTGGTGGAAATCCAGATGCACTAAAGCTCATTTTAAACTTAAACTCATTAGACGTTTTTAAAGATACAATAAGCAACTTCCATCTTGAGATTTTGACACGATTTCATCTGCGCTGCCACATCTGTTCGCTTTGCTTTGGTATCTCAGATGTTTCTACAGATAGAGATGCAGATGTTATCTGACTCAGTGGCTCAACATCAATAAATGTTTTCTCTAGAAAAATGCAACCTTTGTAAATTGCTGAGGACAACGAGTTGTTCCCGTCTGGTTTCCATCAGAGGCTCAGCAGCTCAGAGAGCTCTCCTCACAGTCACGTGTAACATCTTGTCTCAGTATGATTGTGGTGATTATCTATTGTCATTGATATAAATAATAAAACACATCGTCTGCCTCTGGCTGCAGATATGTGGTTCTGTGTGTGTGTGTGTGTGTGTGTGTGTGTGTGTGTGTGTGTGTGTGCATCCAGACAAACAACACAATTTCCCGGAAAAAGTGTCTCTCCACTTGTTGAGTCATTGTTTTCATGCTTCACTGTGATTGGCTCAGCTGTTTCAGAGCTCTGAGACCAGTGATGTCATTGGCTGAGAGAGCATTTTATTAATCACCACACCCTCTGATCCATCTCCCACTTCACTCAGCTCTGCTGCACATACAGTATGTATATATACTTTATATATACATACACTGATCAGCCATAACACTCAGACCACTGACAGGTGAAGTGAATAATATTGATTATCTGGTTGCCATGGCACCTGGCAGTGGGGGGATATATTAAACAGCAAGTGAACATTTTGAACTTTGTGTTGGAAGCAGAAAAAAATGGGCCAGCATAAGGATGTGAGCGACTTTGACAAGAGCCAAATAGTGCTTGCTAGACGACCGGGGGTCAGAGCATCTCCAGAACTGCAGCTCTTATGGGATGTTCCCGGTGAACCGGCTACAGGGTCAGACCCGAGGCTCATTGATGCACGTGGGGAGTGAAGGCTGGCCTGTGTTGTCTGATCCATCAATAGAAGAGCTACTGGAGCTCAAACTGCTGAAGGAGTTAATGCTGGTTCTGATAGAAAGGTGTCAGAACACACAGTGAGGAGCAGTTTGTTGCGTACGGGGACCGGTCAGGGTGACCCGTGCTGACCCGTGTTCACCGCACAAAAGCGCCTACGATGGGCACGTCGTGAGCATCAGAACTGGACCACGGAGCGATGGAAGAAGGTGGCCCGGTCTGATGAATCACGTTTTCTTTTACATCCTGTGGATGGTGACGAGTTGGAGGTGTTGACTCGGCCTCCAAATTCTCCAGATCTCGATCCGATGGAGCATCTGTGGGATGTTCTGGACAAACAAGTCCGATCCACGGAGGCCCCACCTCGCAACTTATACAGGACTTAAAGGATCTGCTACTGACGGCTTGGTGCCAGATACCACAGCAGACCTTCAGAGGTCTAGAGGAGTCCATGCCACCACGGGTCAGACCTTCAGAGGTCTAGAGGAGTCCAGGCCTCCACGGGTCAGGAGGACCTACTCCATATTAGGCAGGTGGTCATCATGTTATGGCTGATCGGTGGATATATGGGCCGTAGCCTATTTTTTTTTAACCATACTACACCAGAACATAATCGGCTAATATTTGCATTAAACTAACAATAACTAAACAGAAAACTCATTATCATACTGATCCTTGGTTTATGCCCACAACACACCCAAAACCTGAAAGCTTTCAATAGAGTGCAACGTCTGCGCTACGGAGTCGGCAAGTCTCTGCCCCAACAAATCAGCAGGAAATGATACGTCTTTGTTGAGTGCTTGGTTACCGACTGTGCATGTGTGCATCTCTTACGTTGGGTTTTAGTGATGTTCTGGCTGCTGTTGCTGCTGTTGCTGCTGTTGCTGACGTCGAGCTGAAGTTTGAATAAAGTCTAAATGTGCACAGCTGTCGTCGGAGTTATTGAACTAACATCTGTTCAGCCAGCGTCATTTTCAGTCATTGACCATCAGAGCTGTAAAGAAGTGCCTCAACTTTACATCAAGTATTGTCAGGCTTTAAAGGTAATTCAACAAATTTGAATTCAATCTGAAATGTAACAGGAAGCCAGCAGCAGGGTGATGTGGAAACTCTGTGTCTGTGTGAGTCTCAGTCAGTTAGCATGCTACAGCCTCCTCAGAAGAATACAGATCATTACAGTATTCAAGATGAGAGGAGTCAAATCAATGGAGAATGTGTTCAAGCTGTTAGAAAGATTAAAAAAGGAAGTAGTAACAAGACTTAATAAACTACCTTAAAATCTTTTTCAAAGTTTAATCTGAAATGACCCCGAGGGTTCTGGGAACCAACTCGGAGTTAGTGGCCGGTGAGCCGCAGTGATGGTGTATACTGTAGTGTCCTGACACTCCCTCCCTGTCTCCCTGTCCTCCTCTCCTTCTGTCCTCTTGACTTCCTCCTTTCTTCCACCTTCACAGATCTACCTCTGACTCCCATCTCTCCTTCCTGCCTGTCCTCGTTCCTATACGTTCTTCTTTCCCAAATATCTCATAAGTCTTCTCTCAGTCTCATACCTACCTGTATGGCTGCTCTCACCGCGCTCTCTCCTGGGCGTCAGTGGGAGGAGCTGCCCACGCTGCGATGCTGCGGCGGGCCCGCCAGGAGGCCCGGGTGGGGCTCGGCGAGGGTGAGCAGGACGACGGGGCTGATGATGATGATGTAGTTGTGGTGGAAGAGGAGCTGGTGGTGGCCTGGTGGTGGCAGGTAATTCAGCTCTTGGTTCTGGTCTCCCTGCAGGCTCAGCGGGTCCTCAAAACGCTCCGAGATGTATAGGCACCGGTCGGCAACGCTCTGCTGAGGAAATACAGGAAGTGGGGTTAATTTTCACTGCCACGGAGAACTAAATCTTTCACCTCATTTACTACGTGAAAGGTTATAATGAGCTTTCTGTAATCAGGTGTATTACAGATACCCGATTACCCCAGACCACATCAGAGGTCAGCAACCTGCGTCTCTTTAGCTCCTCTCCAGTGGCTCCCTGAGGATTTATGAAAATGTTTACATGTTCCATGCTAACCCTGTGGTGTAGACTGTGAGGAGATGGAGCAATGAGGCAAAGATGGAGTTACAGGCCTGCTCCGAGTGTTTCGGAGGCTACAGCTACAGATCTGGATGAACTCAGACATCTTGTATCAGGTTTTGTGAAGAGATGTGTGCCGACTAAAAACCTTCTGCACGTACAATAACAATAATCCCTGGTTTACTGCAGAACTCAGGCAGCTTAGTTAGGCCAAGGAGGAGGCCTACAGAGGTGGGGGACAGACTCCTGTACAACCAGGACAGGAACACCCTGACAAAGGAGATCAGAGGAGCAGAAAGAAGCTCCATCGATAACCTGACAAACAGGTTTGGCTGTTCTGAGGGTCTGTGGAGAGGTTGTGCGTCAGCTCTTTTCAGAAACAGAAGATCAGGAAGGCATCGTGCCCAGACAGCGTATCACCCTCCTGTCTGAAAGTCACAGATCACTAGAGCTGTGTGAAGACGGGGGGATCCACCATCTCCCAGGATCTTAAGTGGGCATTCAACATCGACACCATCAGGAAGTTCATCCTGCCTCAGGAGCTGCTGATCCAGTTTAATCATCCAGTGTGTGGTTGGATCGGGAACAGACCACAATGGACTGCCAGGACTGCAGAAAAAAAAATCACTGGTGCCAAACTGCCCTCCATTCTGGACTTGTACATGTCCAGATCATGGATGTATAAAGAGAACTGGATCCAGCGTTGGAGGCGGGGCCCCGTTCATTCCTATGAGAGTGTCTCAGTGGAGCATGAAGCCTAAATGGCTCCACTTCCGTCTGGAAAAGTACCCGGATCTTTGGGCACGTGGAACATGCGCAGTAGCGTCCGCTCGGTCACATGACTCGGTCACGGGGTCCCAACGTCACGCCGCCGTCACGGCTTGGCGCTCCAGCCTCGGTCTGGGTCTCACTCACATGAACGGAGGAAGAGAAATAACTCTGGATTCAGCTGTTAGTGCGTTTTACAACTTTTAGAACCTGATGATTTAAATAAGGGCTACTAGAGTGTTCATGCTGGGGAGTTGATTCACCTCAAAACAACAATGATCCTCTGAGTTACAGACGTCTCTTTCCCAATGGAAGTCTATGGGGAAAAGTCTTTTTGGGCCCGATGGTATCACGTGACGGACACGGGAGTTGTAGTATCGCCTTTTGGCCACTACGAAAGTCCAGATCAACGACCGGGGCTCTTCCTGGGGGCTTGGTCCAGAGTCAAGGCCTATGGAAAGGAGGCTGGGTCATCACGCGACACAGCCGCCACACGCTCCTGACGTTCCCAGTGTGAACGAGGCATAATGGTCTGTCACCATGTCAGTGAATTTAAACTACTGCTTTGAATCTGAGTATATATATATAGAGACATTGAGCTATACCTGAGGAATAAGGCTCATCATTGTTACCGTGGTTTTGAATTTGGTATCGAGAATCGTGGAGATTCCCTTGTATTGGTATCGACTACTAGATTTCTGGTATTGTGACATCCCTACAACAAACACCACTTGTATTTAGACAATGTTGTTGGTCAGTGCTAAAAGAAAAAACAGAGTCAAATTCCTTCTATGTGCTCACTTACATGCTTAGCCAATAAAACTGGACTTTGGTGCAGCTGTACTCTGTAACACTAAACTCCGTCAAACACCGTGAAACCGGCAACTTATTCAGGATGTAAAATGTAAAAAAACAAAGTCAGTCTGTCTGTCAGTCCTTAGATGACAAGTATGCACATGCTTTTCCACACGAACACATTCTTTGGTCATCACTCATTTAATCTTTGGTTGTTATTGTTTTAAACTTTAATAGTTTTAGTCCTAAACACTCTCGCTGAGAACACATCGCTGGCAGCTCTGAAAAAGAGTCAATATATATGATAGTATACCCCGATGATAACAGATACAACTACATGCTCAAGATAAAGTGAATCTAGTGAAATCGATCCGGTCGTAACAGCAGAGAAGCTGTGAACTCTTGAACTGAGTGTCTGTTCAGGTGTTCACTTAATGTCCCGTTTGTGCAGGAAAAGAACAATTCTGCAGGAAAGTTCTGCTTTTATTTGTCTTTGATGAAAGCTGAAGTTGAAATACAGTATTTTAATCTCCTCTTCACACAAAACCACTTAATTCATTTCATTTTCTTTCCCACGAACACCTTTTACCTTTCTCCTGAATTCAGCTCCTGATCCTGATCTCTTTTAGAATCACCGGCTAAAACTCACTCAGAAGTTTTGAAAGTGATCCTATCTGTGTGTCTTCCACAAAAAAAATAATCCCTGTATCATCTGATAAAAAACACCCAAGTGAAAAACTGCGAGGTAATCCAATGTTTGTCTGTTTCATGGAGTGTCTCATCTATCTGTTTTGTGCGGGCGCCGCACCTCTCTTTCCATTCCACCCCCCCCTTTCCCTCATTCCGACAGGTGGGGCCGGGAGGTAGAGGCAGGTGGATCTGGCAACCGTTCAGCACGGAGCCACTCCTTCATACCTGTGCTCTCTAGTGTAACTGCTTTACCAGCGTTTATAACACCGACCATCAACGACAAATCAGGAATCTGCTGCTGCTGACTCACAGCTGATTCAGACATGACAGGAAAAGACGGGATAGACTGTCAACATATACTGTCATGTGGTCACATACGCTAGACCACGCTTCAGCAACCTTTACTATCAAAAGAGCTATTTTAGGCAAAAAACATAATACAAAATAAACAAATAAAATCTGTCTGGAGCCGCAAAACATTTGATCTTTGTGATGAAGGTAACACAGTTTATAGTCTGAGTATATAGTATATAAGTCTAATGCAGTGAGGGACAAAGAGACAATGTACTACGGAGTATTAGGGCCACATTGAGGGAAAGAACATCTGAGATTTACACAATAAAGTCAGAAGTTTATAAGAAAAAAAAGTCGTAATATTATGAGAAAAAAGTCAGAACTTTACGAGAAAAAAAAGAAAATAGCACGTGAAATTACTGCTCTATAACGTTATGACTTTATTCTCTAAATCTCAGATTTCAATTCAATGTGGCCCTGATACTCCGTCGACAATGATAAATACAAATGTAAACAAAAAACAGTTATTCATTTCCATTTGTATAAATCCTCTGGGAGCCACTGGAGAGGAGCTGAAGAGACGCAGGCTGCAGACCCCTGGGTTAGTCAAAAATGCAAAGGATGCACTGCTTTCATTTGTCCAAATGATCTCTTTAGTAATTAATGAGGAACAGGAAATGTCTCTTGCATGTTTGATATTAACAGGAAAAAAAATAGTTGTTTAAATTCACCACACTTCATTATTACCTATATTTTCTTTTCTTTCTTTGAGTTGAAACTTTGAGCTCAGAATAATTTATCAGATTGTTCTCGATAATCAAATTGTTTCATCTAAAGTACGAATATTTCTCCAAATTGAAATCTTATTTTGTGTAATTTACAAATATACAAAGACACTGAATTTCTTTCTCTCCCAACCAACTGGTCTGTATGTGATGCCTCCAGACTAAACCTTCGTTAACCAGCCCGTCACTATACAGTTACTGTGAGTCCTGTAAACACTGTTGATAGAAATCTCCAGTTAAGCAGATTACAGCGAGCACATGAACGTTCTCAGTGGAACCTTGTGTTTGCCACTTAAACAACTTTAAAGGTCCCATATCATGCTCATTTTCAGGTTCATGTTTGTATTTTGTGTTTCTATTAGAACATGTTTACATGCTTTAAAGTTAAAAAAACACATTATTTTTCTCGTACTGTCTGTCTGAATACACCTGTATTCACGCTCTGTCTGAAACGCTCCGTTTTAGTGCACTTCAATGGATTTTCTTTTTTTTATAATAATATTTTATTTCAAATATAATCGCATGTTCAGATGCTTCATTACAGTTCTGCAAAAATACCTTACAGTATAAAAATAATACAAATAAACTGTAAGGAAAAGAAAAGATGAATAAAAACAAAACAAAACAAAAAACATTCGGGGTCTGCTAAACAACTGGAATACATTTTAAATGTCTTTTAAGTTATCAATCGTAGTCAAATATGTTTTAAAATCTTTAAAAATAAAACAGGAGGGTATTCTTTTAAGACATATCATTTTATGTATGTCATATTATGATAATAATCATATTAATTAGTAAATCTCATCTGCCGAAAAAACTGGGATTGCTGACAGTGAGTAATATCTCAAAGGAACTGCGTTGCTAGGCAACAGTTTGGGTCCATGTTTACTTCCTGTCAGCTGATGTCATTTACACGCACACACTGCAACAGGAAATAAACTTTTAGTATGTTTACGTTTAAAACCGTGAAACGGTCTTAATATTGTAGATTTGTGACATCACAAATGGACAGAAATCCTGACGGCTTGTTTCAAACGTTTCTGAACACGGGCTGTGTGTATCTCTCCGTGTATTGAGTGTTTTGATACTTTCACAGTATTTATATATTAACTTAAAACCGATACCACTTTCAGACCGAGTACAAGTACTTATATTTGAGTACTCGCCGATACCGAGTACCGATACGAGTACTTCTCTGTGCCTAAAGACCCTCGTTAACAGCCAGCTGGAGGGTGTGAGCGAAGGTGCATCCCGGGGCCGTGGACAAAGTGTCACCGGGACTGTCCTCAGTGCGCCCCAACCGCATCGTGCCCCCAGGGCGGGGCTCAGCCTATGTAAAAGGCGCCAGGGGTCTTCGGTGATGTCTGCAACCCACCTGACCCATCTTGAAACACGGACCAAGGAGTCTAACGCATGCGCGAGTCAGAGGGTGCAAGCAAAACCCTGTGGCGCAATGAAAGTGAGGGCCAGCACGCACCGGCTAAGGTGGGATCCCGGCCCCGTGGGGTCGGGCGCACCACCGGCCCGTCTCGCCGCACCGACGGGGAGGTGGAGCGTGAGTGAGTGCGATAGGACCCAAAAGATGGTGACGAGAGGTTAATGTCACGCTCCCGTAAAGTGGTATCGGTGCCGTTGTATCGGAGCCGTTTTGCGTGTACGAGTACATGAGCACAGTATCGGACCCGATACCTGATACTGGTATCGGTATCGGTGCATCCCGACATAAAAGACATGAAAATCTCACTTTTTTACAATTATGGGACCTTTAATGTTTTTCCATGTCCCTGAGGACCCCTGTTTTGGTACGGTTGGCTTTCACACCTGATGAGAACCGTACCCGAGTCCACATGATCCGTATACTCCAGACCACCTTTTCAAGTGGACTCGAGTACGGATCGACGAACCGTGCCCGAGTACAGTGCGGTAGCGCTCACACTAATCAAACCGAACTGGACTTTTGGGGTACAAGTGACACTCTGATCCGGGCCCCGTGTCCCTAATGTGAAAGCACCGTTAGTATGTTTACGTTTTAAAACTGTGAAACGGTCTAAATATTGTAGATTTGTGACATCACAAATGGACAGAAATGCTAACGACTTGTATGGGCTGTGTGGATTTCTCCGTGGATTTGAGTGTTTTGATACTTTTACAGTATTTATATCACTTTAAACCTGCTTTATCTATAGAAGACATGAAAATCTCACCTTTATTTTTTTTTTTTTACATTATGGGAGCTTTAATGTTTCCCCCTGGAACCACTTCACTTTGTGTTTCACCCACACCGGAACAAATCCAAAACTTTAGAAGCTGAAAAAGCCGCTTATTGGGGGTAACAGTCAGTGAAGGAAACACCCACCTACTCACTAAAGCTTCAGCTGCAGAAACTTTATAAGTCATTAAATCACATTCATCACCGGATGAAAACCAGTGTGACTCACAAGAACCGTTAAAACAAAAGAAAGTTCTGGAGCAGCTTCAGAAGTGTCTGATCAGTGTGCTGCTGGAACCTGAGAGTTTAATGTGTTCAGTAAACGTGCAGAGGGACACTATAACTTTCTAACGAGGCCTGAGTCAGTAAACGCAACAGTTTTTTACCTTTTCAGAGTTGTTTCTTCCGTTTTCTTTCCCAGGTCCTTCAACTCAGCACAAACATCCCTCGCTTGTTATTTTCCCTGAAGCTGAAAGCTGAAGCGGCTCCTCTAGATCTGGTTCTGGTCTTGGTTCTGGTTCTGCAGAACAAACTCTCTCCTTCTCTCTTTCTTAGTCTACAACAAGCAGAGAAGCTGCTGCTGTCGGTCGCTGTTTCACTCGTCGCTCCGGGGAATAAAGGAGCTTGTTGGCTACAAAGTATCCAAACTGCCCCGAAAACGTCATCATGTATCCGGTGAAAAGATACAATGTAACCGTTAAGTAGAAACAAGAAGGAGAAGAAGAAGAAGGAGAAGAAGAAGAAGGAGAAGAAGAGGCAGGAAGCTCCCCCTGCCTGGTCCGCAGTATGAGAGGAATGTCCAGCCTTCCTCCTCCTCCTCCTCCTCCTCCTCTTCTTCTCTAATGGAAACTGGAGGAAAAGTTTTTTTTTGGGTGGGGGGGAGGCAGGGAAATCCCTCCTCCTCTTCCTCCTCTCTTCTCTTTTTAATGGAATAAATCTAATTAGGCTTATTATAAAACAATCATATCAGCCCATTAAACAACAAGCAGTGATGCATAAAGCACAAACATATATATATACAACCTAAAATATGAAATATAATACAGTAGGAATACTGTGCTCAGTAAACTTTCAACATGAAAACATGTTTAACTAGTTTAAGAAGAGATGTGACATCATCATTATTCAGCTCATCAGGCTGTTGTGTCGGTGTTTGAAAGAAAAGGATGAACAAAAAGCAGAAATATGAGGATTAAAAAAGAGCAGAATGACAAAGGGGCTTTTGTGAGGGGGTTTGAGCAGCAGACTGTCGGCCCCCTTTCTGCTGCATTTATGGGCCCACGGAAATGTGGGAATTTCGACCAACGGCAACACAGTTGATGGATGATTGCTCTCTGGAACAGGGGTCAGCTACCTTTACTATCTAAAGAGACGTTTTAGGCAAAATTAAAAAAAAGAAAAATCTGTCTGGAGCCACAAAACATGTGATCATTGTGATGAAGGTAACACAGTTTATAGTCTAAGTATATAGTATATAAGTCTAATGCAGTGAGGGCTAAAGAGACAATGGACTACGGAGTATTAGGGCCACATTGAGGGAAAAAACATCTGAGATTTACAGAATAAAGTCATAACTTTACGAGAAAAAAATTGTAATATTAAAAAGAATAAAGTCATAACTTTACGAGAATAAAGTCGTAATATTAAAAGAATAAAGTCATAACTTTTCAAGGAAAAAGGCGTAATATTACGAGAATAAAATCATAATATTACGAGAAATAAAGTCGTAATATTACGAGAATAAAGTCATAACTTTACGACAAAAAAGTCGTAATATTACGAGAATAAAGTCATAACTTTACGAGAATAAATTCATAACTTTATGAGAGAAAAAAAGAAAATAACATGTATAATTACTACTTTATAATATTGACTTTATTCTCATAATATTATAACTTTTTTTCCCATAAACTTGTGACTTTATTCTCTAAATCTCCAATTTTTTTAAAGTCCTCAATGTGGCCCTAATACTCCGTCGTACCGTCTGGTCTTGGGCTTAGAGTGCCAGTAAAGCAACAGTGCAGCGGTTGGATATAAGAGGATGGACTTCCTCGCTGGTCAGACTGGAGTCTGTACTGGAGCTGGTGAAGCAGTGACATGGCTCGACCTGCACAGACTGTAAAGGTGCACAATTTCATCCTCACAGCTTTGGCTGAAAAAGGTGAAAGCAGTGCAACAGAGTCGTACCATTGTATGTAAATATAGAATACAACCATTCTGGTGGAGAGAAAAATCTGTTTTTATGTGAAACGATACAGAATGAAATCACTATTTTTCAAACAGCGGATATTTCTTTTGGTGGTAAATCAAAGGCCCAGCAGGTGAGAGAGTTGCATGCTGTAGGAAAGAAAGGCAGTGAAAGACTTAGTGCACAACGGTGTCCAAAAATAAGCCACTCTCGGAGAGCAGTAAGTGTACCTGATTGGACGTAGTGAGGTTAAAACACTCCACTAATATAAACACAGACTGAGCATGTGACCACATACAGCACAAACACAACTATCTTGCTTTAGAATATTATTTGTTTTCAGTCACACACATCCATAAACCAACGATATTGTAAAGCTGCACCAGGAGCATGTTTACTTCTCATCACGGCGAACCATTTTATAAACCACGTTGCTGTTTTAGATTTTTTTTAAATGTATTTTCTGACCATTTCACCCGTCTCTGGGTCTCCATCAGGACCCCCGAGCATGTTATAAAATATCACTGACAGTTAACAAACAGCAGACGTAGCTTATACCGGAGCTGGTGCAGCAGTTATTCTGTAAACTCTACAATTAATATTGGCAAAATAATATTCTACGGTTCTGCTCATTGATGTCTTATGTCCTTATTTATCCAATGGAGAGGAGAAAAAAAGATCTTAAAGGACCAGTGTGAGAGGATTTAGTGACATCTAGTGGTCAACCCCTCCCTTTCCAAGTGCAACGGAGAACTACGGTGGTACTTAGTACTTATCTAATTCATGGTATAATGCATGGTCACTTCTCATACACCCTCGGGGGGGGGACATCCAAACATAAGCCAGTGAAAAATATTGAAGCGTCTCATGAAAGGCAGCAACCAAACACTTCATAAAGAGAAACTTGGACTCACTGATGTCGGCTGAAGCTCCTCACCATGTTATAAGATTAGATGAGGACTCCTTCAGTCATTTTAAAACCTTAAAGGGACTGTTTGTAACTTGTTACACTCTTATAAATCATTGCTGGTCGGTGTCTCATGGTTGCTCTCGTGTGGCTGCGCTGTTCAGACTCAGACTCCAACACAAACTCCAGTGAAGCACCAAAACCTCTTGGTTGTATCTAGTGAAGCCCGTCTGTTAAACAGTGTTGGCCGCAGTCGGAGGACGCGGGGGAGACCGTAGCTTTGGTCTCCAGGACCGGAGTCTCTGCTGTACTCTGCTCCTCTGCCTGCCTTCACTCACACACCGCGCTCCTTCTCTCTCTCCACCTCTCACGTGCATGCTGCTCACTCCACACTGCAGAAGAGTTAGTTTAGCTCTGAGAATATCTAGTGAATGTTCAGTGGACGTTTGTGCAGAAATAACTGCTGCAGCTCCTCCAGACTAACAGAGGTTTCCCGTGTCTTGTGAAGTGACGGGGCTCCGCAGAGAGAAACGTCATCGTCTCCGACCAAAACTCCGGCGTCTCCCCCGTTCCCTCCGGCCGCGGTCGGGAGGCCGAGGCGGGAAAAGCCAACACTAGGATCAGCATTGATTCATGGAGAGACCTTCGTCTGGTCAGCTAACATTACTGCCAAGCAGCTGAAATATAGAGTGATATTGTGCTTTTAGCTGACGTGTGTCTCCTCACTGTGTTGAGCGATGCTCCTTCATGTCTATGTAGAGCGAGCACAAGCGCCAGCAACAGGACGCTGACTTTAGTTGACTTGACGGACACAGGTGAAGCTGTTAACAAGACATTTAGGATTCTTACTAACAGTCCCTTTAAATATTTGTATATTTTTTACTACTCAGAGTCGACAGATTGTGAAGTTTACCGAGTGTCGCTCTAAACGTCTGTCAGCATTACAGAATGTTTCCAGTGATGGTGAGACTGTGTCTCCAAACTTTGTAACTTTGATTGTATCTAGTGTCCTTTGTGAGCATTCATGAATTTGTATGTGCGCATCTACACGCATACAGTGCATGCATTCAAACACACATTGTACCCAGTATCCCAGTTCATAACAGCCTCGTGTGTGCTCGTCCTACAGCAGCTCTACTCGTCCCGTATTGTCTGACACGACCTGGAGAGACACTTAAAGAGGGGGATGTGATTTTAGAAGATGAAGACTGATTCTTCTCATAGTGTCAGACGGCCTCCTGGGTCCAGAATGATGTGTTTATGGTTGCTTTGCAACTATTGGTTATTTTCATTATGAATTATTCTATGAAGCCATCATTGAAAGAACTCCAAAGATATTTAATTTCAGAGATATAAACAGAGTAAATCAAGTCCTCCCAGTGGGAGAGAGACTGGAACAAGTGTCTGGACATTAACTCATGACTGAATTATAAAACCTTGTTGTCAACTTTTCAGTGATAGATATCCTAACCCAGATATTACAATCACAACAAACATGTTAAGAACTCGTGAGAATCACACTTGTACATTTCTATACATTTGGCTCCACACTGTTTTTCTTCTCTCTCTGTCAGCACCATGAGGCCGTGCACGTCCAGCACCCCCTTTCTGCCCGAGGCAGGGATGAAATATCATTTCAGGCCATCCTGTCCGTGGGAACTAAACGACCACACGGCACACGAGGGGAATCGGTCCGGCTGGAGGAGTTTACAAACCGCTAAATAGTGAGCATGTGAAAGAGGAAGCAGTGAACAGAAGCTCGTGTTGAGCTGGTCCGGCAAAACCCTCGCAACAATCGATAGCCAATAGCGAGAAGTATTAGGAAAGTAAGTGAGCTTACTGTGTGAATACTTCCACTATTGACTGTGTTTGTACAGTTTAAAGAGTCATATTCTATATATGCACACTGAGAGATAAGAAACAGCGGCGGCCTGCCACAGTGACTGTTCGGCAGTCAGTGAAAAGCTCTGCTGCAGCATGGAGCTTCAGTCCCATATAGTGCCCCCCCACGTTGTGCACAGAAACCTAGTTAGTGAGCAACCTGCTCGCCAAATCCTCTCCGTGCACCTCGTTGCTCCGGCTGTGGCGGTTCACAGTTTGCCAGAGCAAAATGAAGACAAAAGAAATGAAGGATTTGATGTAATAGTAGTAGCAAAAACAATTATCTGTTTTATGGGGGGTTCCTTTGGACAGAGCCAGGCTAGCTGTTTCCCTTTGTTTCCAGTCTTTATGCTAAGCTAAGCTAACCATCCTTATATTTAGCGTACAGACACACAGACAGGAGGAGTGGTATCGATCCTCTCGTCTAACTCTCGTAAGAAATTCCCCAAAATGTTGAACTATCCGTTCAAATAGAAAACAAAAGCGTTGCAGTTGAATATAAATATTGGATATTACTAATTAGGGATGATTATAAGGCAAAAACAGAACTAAATATGGCACCAAAATTGTAATTCAAAACCACAGTTGTCCCCCTCGACGTTAGAGTTGACTGACCGTCTAGACAGCCACAATAAAGCAGCAACAAGCAGGGTTGACTATTGATGGTCTTCTCCCCAAAATAAGACCATCAGAAAGCTTCAGCTTATTCAGAACGCAGCTGCTAGAGTCCTCACGGGGACCAGAAGCTCAGCGTACATCCCCCCCGATCCTTAAGTCACCACGCCGGCTTCCCGTCAGCCACAGAACTGAATATAAGACGATGCAAAATGCATGTTATTACTTAAAGGTAGGGTGGACCATGTTGGAAAGGTAGCATCATTGGAAAGTAGCATGGCCTCAGGAGCTCCGTCTAACGCCCGTCCCTCCCCGGCGGGGAGAGAGGGCCACGGCCCCGGGCCACACCTTCACCCCGAGCCGTTCCAAGCCGAACATTTAGTGTAGTTATTACGTAATGCGGTGTTGTTATATAATGTGTTGTTATATGTGTTTAGGGTGAACTATGAATAATAATCCTGGGTGGCACACATAATCATGGGGGGGAGGACTGGCTTTAGGTTGCTCCATGAGTGAAACAACGGTGTTAAACGGTGCAGAGTTTCAGCAGCACCAACTGAGGAACGTCTCTTTAGCCAGCCTTGACCTCCTTCAGCCACGGAAGCGTTACGTTTCATTTCTCCTTTATGATCTCCTCATATTTGGGTGGCGGGTCGCTGTATGACGGTGCTGAGGTCTCATCGCCGCTGCTCTCCAGGTGTCCTGTCACTTCTTCATAAGACGGAGGCGGCGTGGCGCCGGACAGCCGCGAGGCCACCGACTGGGAAGAGTCCTGGACGTAGAGCGCACCAGTGTTCTGCTGCCGGAGGCCGTGGGAGTCCGACTGGGCACCTCCTCCTCCTCCTCCTCCTCTCTCAGCATCGCTCACGACCACGGTGGGACGCGAGCCGGACTCCTGGTGGGAGCTGTCGCCGTGCGCTTCCCGGTGAACCAGGATGCGCGGCAGGCTGCGGGTGCCGCGGTTGTTGGCCAGGTAGCGGTTCTGCGTGTAGGCGGGCCGTCGACGAGTGGCCTTCTGAAGCTGGCACCTCCAGAGGAGGAAGAGGCCGATGATGATGAGCAGGGCCACGCCCAGCAGAGGGACCACCATGTAGACGGTGTCGGCGCGCTCGGAGCGCCCCTCGTTGTTGCTGCTCACCGTGTAGATGCTGCGAGTTTTCCAGAACTCCATCTAGGAAGCACGAAGGAGACGTTAAACATGTTTACACCTTCATTTGAAGCTGTTTGCTCAATTCAAAGTCTAAAGGCTGAAACTGGACCTGAGGGGAGGAATGTGATCACTGATCAGCTGCATGTATAAAGTACATCAACCAGAGGGCTATTTCATAAAGCAGTACATCACACACTGACATGGGACTCACTTAAAGGGCCTTTTATGTGGATGTCCGATCACTGTCGATGGTAAATGTCCTCAATTTGAAGCAATAAATTCCTCAGTGAGCGCTACATCATCTCCTGCTTAAACCATTTTTCTTTCACTGTAACTCTTCTGTCTCTCTCACACACATTCAGTGTATTTACACCAACGTCCTTCCCTCCTCTTTCTGTGCACAGTTTGTGCACGTGGAGTAACGCACACCTGTCATTTGTTGACGCAGCTACAAACATGGCACATAAAAATGTGATCACATAGAGGCCTGAATCCAGATCATGATTGTATTTCAGTTAATGGTGCAGCCCTGGTGTAAATGTAACCTGACAGTACGGTTAGTATAGTATAGTATATATATATAGTATAGTTGCTTGTAGAGTTGCTGTGGTGTGAGCAGCCTGTGCTCCGGCTCACCGTTCTCTCTTTGTTCTCAAACACCTCGTTGGCCTCTTCGAAGCTGCAGCTCTCTTCGCCGCACTCCCTCTCGATGTTGCCCTGCCTCAGCTCCTCCAGGAAGCCGTTGGCTCGAGGGAATCGCTTCAGGACGGAGTGAGCGTCCTTACCGTCGAGGAACGCTGCAACACAGAGATGAAACTAAATCAGCCAGTGACTCGGGTTCTCCGACACATTCACACAACAGGTCTACATCGTTCTGGATGTCTCAGAACCTTCTGAAGCACTTTGTTCAAATGCCACAAGCAGAAGTCCAGATAATCGTTTTACAGAAGCTGTGAAAGGCAACGATTCACAAACTTTCTACAGACAGACACTGAGACTATGACAGAGTATTAAGGCCACATCGAAGGAAAAAAAAAGAATCTGAGATTTTATGAGAATAAAGTCGTAATATTACGAGAATAAAGTCAGAAGTTTACAAGAACAAAAGTAATTTCCTCCTCCACTAAAGAGTCCGTTTCCTCAGCAGGTCCGTGTCGTTCTTATTCAGAGGAAACTCAGTTTCTTACACAATCTTTTCAAGGTCCTGATACTGATGATAATGTGGTGCCGATGTATTAAAGTAGTAGTTTATCAGTAGTAAATCAAATATAGAAATATTATTGATCTGAGTGTGGATGAATGTGTGTGTGTGTGTTGTGCTCACCAGCAGCCATGCTTCTGCTGTTACTCACACTGTGACACCTGCAGGGAGAACACAGCACAACATTAGACCGACAGAATCATTTAACCACCGCCCAGCACGCAGATTCACAGCTCCACAACATCTCCACCATCTCCACAACATCTCCACCACCCCACCATCTCCACAACATCTCCACAACATCTCCACAACATCTCCACCACCCCACCATCTCCACAACATCTCCACAACATCTCCACAACATCTCCACCACCCCACCATCTCCACAACATCTCCACCATCTCCACAACATCTCCACCACCCCACCATCTCCACAACATCTCCACCATCTCCACAACATCTCCACCACCCCACCATCTCCACAACATCTCCACCATCTCCACAACATCTCCACCACCCCACCATCTCCACAACATCTCCACCATCTCCACAACATCTCCTCCATCTCCACAACATCTCCACCATCTCCTCCATCTCCACAACATCTCCACCATCTCCACAACATCTCCACCACCCCACCATCTCCACAACATCTCCACAACATCTCCACCACCCCACCATCTCCACCATCTCCACAACATCTCCACCACCCCACCATCTCCACAACATCTCCTCCATCTCCACAACATCTCCACCATCTCCACAACATCTCCTCCATCTCCACAACATCTCCACCACATCTCCACCATCTCCACAACATCTCCACCACCCCACCATCTCCACAACATCTCCACCATCTCCACAACATCTCCACCATCTCCACAACATCTCCTCCATCTCCACAACATCTCCACCATCTCCACAACATCTCCTCCATCTCCACAACATCTCCACCATCTCCACAACATCTCCACCACCCCACCATCTCCACAACATCTCCACAACATCTCCACAACATCTCCACCACCCCACCATCTCCACAACATCTCCACCACCCCACCATCTCCACAACATCTCCACCATCTCCACAACATCTCCACCATCTCCACAACATCTCCTCCATCTCCACAACATCTCCACCATCTCCACAACATCTCCTCCATCTCCACCACCCCACCATCTCCACAACATCTCCACCATCCCACCATCTCCACAACATCTCCACAACATCTCCACCATCTCCACAACATCTCCACCACCCCACCATCTCCACAACATCTCCACCATCTCCACAACATCTCCACCACCCCACCATCTCCACCATCTCCACAACATCTCCACCATCTCCACAACATCTCCACCATCTCCACAACATCTCCTCCATCTCCACAACATCTACAACATCTCCACCATCTCCACAACATCTCCACAACATCTCCACCATCTCCACATGGGGACGGTGATGACACATTTACTGGCATCTAATCAGGTTACCTGGTTACCTCCACATATTAGCTGATACGCAATGCTGTCATTTTAAATTGACAGCATTGAGCTGAACCCACAACCTTCCTGACCCACTGAGCAAAGACACGTCCAAAAGACATCAAGTTAACGTCTCTGTCGACGTCTGAAGACGTCCACTGAGGAGCCAGAATGAACGTTTTTGCGAAGTCTTTTTTAAACTTTTTTAGTTTTGAGAAATTTGTAGTGTTTGAGATTCCAGTTTGTCGTAACAACAAAGCTGCTGAAATACAGATGTTTGTAGCTTCCAGCAGCTTCATAGAGGTCATCGTTTGGTTACTGAGCAGCAGTTAGTGACCTGAAGTCTCTTCCACTTCTTCTTCTTCTCCTAGTCTAAGGCTGAAGGGTCGAGGCTGTTGTACATATTGTAAAGCTGAATGTGTGATTTGAGCTAAATGAATACTTAACTGATGAAAGCTGCTAAGTGTGTCATCGCCAGCAGCCTCCACACGCTCTCAGCTGTATTCCACTCAGTCTACTTATTTCTGGAGATAATCTACACACTCTCAGAAACCTTGAGAACAAGTCTGTGACTGAACAGCTCAATGACAAACACTCGACCTTCCCCACCGCACAGTACGCTCTACATTAAATGAACTCCAGACGTCGGCACAGAGGCTGAGCGATGCTGATTCACATCTTTAGTACACTGAATAGTTTGAGTGTTTCTGTGATCATCTGGTGGCTGAAATGAAACACTTCTTGACCCACAGTCTTCAATCATCAGAATCGCATTCTGGCCCCAGCTACATGGATGCGTCTGGTCTCCTAAAGGAACTTTCTGCAGCGATGTGGTCCCATGAAACCAGAACCACTTCAGCACCATTCCTGCTCGTAGACCAGTAGAGGCTGTATCATTTATACAAATACATATTATAATATTCTCTTCATTGGAAAAATCCAGTATCTGATTTAACAGTTTCAACAGCGACACCTGCAGGGCAGGCAAGGAAGTGGTGTTGGGGGGTAGAGGAGGACGTCAGGTCTCCGTCCTCCCTTGAGGCGGGACCTCTTCTATCAATTTAATGCATTTAAATTTTTTCATGCTAATCTGTGATTGGCCCAAAATACGTAAAATGACGCTCCAAGGGGAGGTCATCCTCTGTCGGCTTGTAACCGATCAACAACCTGCAGAATACCAGACTGACATGGTGTCGGTCCACTGATAATTCAGCAAGTCGGGCCACCGTATAGTCCCGCCGCGGGGAGTGGACCGAGAGCTCCACTTTGCTAGGGCAGCCTTGGGGCTCGCCGTCAGCTGTCCGGGCTGGACACACAGCGGCACTTCGGTGACGTGCGGCGACCCGATGTGCTGCTGCTGCACTCCGTTCACCTGGTACTGGATCCTGGTGTGCAGGCGACGGGCCGCTGTACGGGCTTCTAGTGACACATGAGGTTTCTCGTCCTGAAGCTGCAGTGATTGTTTTACTGCTTGGTTTTACATTAGAAAGTAGAGAGATAAGCTGCCAACTGGTGTAGTAATTATAATAATTTAATTTATTGTCGGGGTCGGGAGGGAAAAATGGATGAAAAATAGAAGATTACTTATTTGCTCTGTAATTTATATGCCTTGCAATGTTTTTCCAATTAAAACAAAACATAGAGTGAAGATGGAACATCTACTTCAGTCTGACAGTAATGCAGTTTTCAGCTTCTTTTTTCACATTTGTAAGACATGCTTGTCATATTTTCTTTTCTTGCTTATTATCATCATCATTCTTCAGCTATTAACGGCTATAACTGACAGGTCTGTCTGATGTGTATCATAGCTATAGGTTTAATAATGTATGTATTTATTAAAGCCATTTCACTGCTCTCTGATATATATATATATATATATATATATATATATATATATAACAGGAAGTTCATTTGTTTTTATTTATTTTTTTGTTATTTAGCCCTACAGTACCTCTGGCAAATATAGGCTCCTATAAATATAGATGGAGAGAGGGATGAGATGAGGTGGAGGGTTTCCATAGCAACTGAGACAGAGATAGGAGGAGGCTTTGAATCCAGACCAACTTGAGAGTAGCCTAATTAGGATACAGGGAGAGAGAGGGAGAGGGAGAGAGAGAGAGAGAGAGAGAGAGAGAGAGAGAGAGAGAGAGCACTGTTTGAACACAGGTTATATCTGGGATAGTACAACATGTTGGCTCTGTCCTGGAATATACAGCCTCTATAGGGACAGACACAAAGCTATATTCACCATATTTCTACAACCATAACCCTGGAGCTACAGTTAATTGATAAAGGTCCATATTGAGCCCAACAGGTGTTTTAAATAGATGGAATAGATGGAGTAGATGGAGTAGATGGATAGAAACAGGCTTCTTCTGACGTCGGTAACATCTCAGCTCCTTCTTCTGGAACTACAGATGAAAAATTCAACATGTTGACTTTAAGTCCTTTTTTCTTTCCTCCACTCATGAAGTCCCAGTTTGATGAGCTTCAGACTAATTGATTAATTGATTAATTGAAGCTGGTCTTAGTTTGGTCTCCTCCTGGATGATAGAAAAGCTTTCTTACCTTCATTCCGCCTGATATCAGCCTGATATCAGCCTCTCTCTTCTTCCATCTCCAACTCTAGGGAACTCCCACAGCAGTCATGAAAGTGACCGTGATTGGCGTGATCTGTGAGCCAATGGGAGAGGAGGTATCCCTGCGACTGGCCAATCACAGCCCAGTGACGTACGGGGGGGAAGAGGCGGGGACACAGCAACTTGCCAATCACAGCCCAGTGACGTAATGGGGGGGGAAGGAAAGGGGGAGACTGGAAAGAAAAGAGAAGATGAGAGAGGAAGAGGAGGAGGAGGAGGCTGCTGGGCTTTTCTCACATTAACGGACCGGTTCGGGTTCTAGTTCTGCAGCGCTGCAACACAGAGGAACCTTAAAGAGGCTCTGACCCAGATGTTCTGAGTGTTTCCTGCAGGGGGGGAGTGAGTGAAGCACAGAGAGACAAATAAACCTCCACAGAGCCACACCTTACTCCCAAATACTCCACTACCCAACATCCTCAGTACGAGTCTGACGACGTGACCACGTGGTTGTTTTTTCACAAAATTTTGAAAAAAAAAAAAGAATAAGTGGTATTTATTCATTATGTTTTTTCGTTGCGAGTTATTATCACCATTTACTTTGTTTCTCTTTATTTTATTTTTTTCCCCCTATTTTTTTTTAAAAAGAAATTGTTTATTATTATTCTTCTATTTTTTATTTCATTCCTATTTTCTAACTATATCTCATTTTTATTTTATTTTATTTTTTGATATTTATTTGGAAAAACAATAATTGGTATTTATTTATACATTTTTTTCGTTGTATTTACTTTGTTTCTTTTTCTTTTATTATATTTTCTTTTATTTATTTATTATTTGTTTTCCCTATTTAGTTTTTATTTATTTTTGTTTATTATTATTCCTATTCTTTTTGTTTTATTCTTTTATTTCTGTTTTCTAACTTTATCTCTCATTTTTATTTTATTTTTTGGATATTTATTTGGAAACAATAAAACAGAATTGGCATTTATTTATTAATTGTTTTCGTTGTGATTTATTGGCACTATTTACTTTGTTTCTCTTTATTTTTATTTTATTTTATTTATTTATTTATTTTTCCCTATTTATTTTTCTCTATTTAGTTTTTATTTATTTTTGTTTATTATTATTCCTATTCTATTTTTTTATATTCTTTTATTTCTGTTTTTTAACTTTATCTCTCATTTTTATTTATTTTTTGGGATATTTATTTTGGAAAAAAAGAACTATTGGTATTTATTTATTAAATAACAATGAATTGTCATAGGTTACTACTAGTATAGTAAATTAGACCTATATAGTCCCACCATTAATTAGTTAGTCAGCACTATTCTTTTTTAAAATTAGTTTTATTTTTTATAAACTCGGGGGAACGGGCTAATAGGAATTATGGATGAATATAATAAACATCTCTCTCTCTCTCTCTCTCTCTCTCTCTCGCCCTCTCTCTCTCTCTCTCTCTCTCTGCCTCGGTGGCAGAATAACCATCTGCTAGGATGAGAGTCTGGACACTGAGGACTCTGTGTTGACCCCGAGCAGCAGCTTCCACTGCTGAGGGAGGAAGCCAACGCTGAAGTGCCAAAAAGTTCTTCAAATGTCCACTTGAGGCTGACTAACTCTAAAAAGCAGGTCAATCCCCACAGATGTTAAAACTCCCAACTTTACAGCAGAAGTATAGATGTTTACAGCCTGGTACAAGAACTGGTTTAGAACTCTACAGCTCATATCCTCGTTCATAACAACTGTACAGGGATGCATTTTTATATAACTCACTCTTTTAAATTATATTAAGGTTTAAGGTTCTGTGCAATATTTTTAGGTGGAATTTCATTTCATTCTCATTGTGCAATATCATTTTTCCACTTGTGCAATTTTGTTAATAGTCTGTTTATTGTCAATACTGTATATATTGTTCCTATTTTTATATTTCTTTCTATTTAAATTGTTCATATTTTGTTACACTTTGTTTAGCTCTTTTTTTATTGTGTTAGCTGATGCATCTTGTTTTTTTGCACTATATCCCCTTTGCTGCTGTACACTGCACATCTCCCCACTGTGGGACTAATAAAGGAATAATTAATCTTATCTTATCTTAAAGTTCGGCATGATGGGATAGCTAGCTACCGGCTCAACATCAGCATACCAAAACTCCCGTCACAAAGTAAAACTTATCTCCAAAACAAACAGACATAATCAGCCTGATGTTCTCTTCTTTTTTCTTTTAAATGCTGACATTTGTCATGTTTGTTAAATAATTGTTCAACAGAGTGGAAATCCACTCTTAGTAAACCAGCTTCAGTTCCAATTTAACATTATAGACATGACATCACTGACTCTTTGTATAAATAAACACAGACTGACCATCCACCATCCAGCCATGACCTAATAGAAATTTTAATTCCATTATTTATTTATGAATTCTTTTAATTTTTAATTGATATGATGTACTTATTGACTGTTTTATGGTGTTTTTGTAAATCCCTTTTTTAATTTGAACTATTTATTGATGGATTAATATTTAAATTATTTTTATAATTCTTCTTTTTATTGCTCATTAAAATGTCAAATAATTAATTACTTTTTTTGTAATTTAGTCCATTTAGTCATAGATTATTATTATTATTATTATTATTATTATTATTATTATTATTATTATTATTCATAATAATAATAATAATAATAATAATGTCTCTTTTTAAAGTCACATGCATTGAAATTCATGGATTTGGTCAAATTTAAAACCGCAATAATTATGTTCAAAGCAAGGAATAATTCACTTCCGGGCAATATTCAAAAAATGTTTTGTGACAGGGAGGGATGGTTATACAAAAAAGATATTTTTGGGAGGTATATGGATGAGTCAGAGTTAAATAAATAAACTTGGGAGGCTATATTCAATTTGGGATGTAAATAAATCTGGGATAGTTTATATATTATATTATCATTCTATGTTGAGTTAATAGAGGAGGGTAGGAAGGGGTAGGGAAATATAAGTTTTACTTCTACCTATTCGGACACTATTACTCTTGTTTTGTTTGTTATTATTTTGTATCTTTTTTTATTTATTTTTATATTCTAAATAAAGTCATTCATTCAATTTGTACACAGATGTATTTATACCTATTTTTATTGTACAATTAATCAATGAAATGCTTTAAGCCTCTCGTGGTCCTCCTTGCTAAAGAGATAGTAGTCTGTGTAAACAAGACCAGAGAGCAGTTGGTCAGTAATTAGCAGCATTCCTCCCTCCGGGGGAGAGCCGAGGGGGGGAGGCGCTGTCTGTCTGTCAGCAAATGTGAAAACAGTGGGGGGTAGGGTCTACTACTCACACACATGAGGAGGGGAAAGTGTGCCATTCCTTGTTGTTCCAGGCCTGCGTTCTGCAGAGTAGAACATTTGGATGAGTGGACAAACTTTTGTGCAAAGAGCTGCTGCTGCTGCTGATGTCCAGTTTGGTGCCGAGTCAACGAGTGGCCTCTGAGGGGGGAGAAGACAAAGACAGGTTTATAGAGAGTGAAAATGACTTCCAAACCCTACAGAGGTCCCACTAAATACTGTCAGCTATGAATTAAAAAACACCAGAGGACCGTCTCACACTGATATCTCAATCAGGAGAGACTCGTATGAATTGAATGTTGATTTATTACAAAGTGCACAAACTTATGAATAGTAACAGTCTTTGGTGATTTAGACCCGATAATAAGGGGGAAGTGATGCCGTAGATGGATTTTGGATTATTCCCCCCGGGTCTAGACACTGGTGATGGAGGTAGTGAAGAGATTGATGCAGATCCGATGAATGAAGTGGAGCAGGATTGCTCTGATGGGATGAATCTGGAGGTGATGGGGTGGTGGAGGGTCGCATCAGTTTGTGCTGAATACTGACACTGAAAACAGCATATAGGGGAACGGTTTTTAAACTTTTAACAGCAACAATGTGATTCGTTAGGGAGATATGGCAAGATCTGATTGGTCACTGAGAAGAGAGACGCCCATATCAGCTAGCCCATGAGAGAGAGACCCAGATCGAATCAGATTGCACCCCTAGTCTTCTTGACTGAATTTACGCATAAGCTTCATTTAAGAAATTGTGGACGTGTTTTCTTGGCGATCTGTGGCAAAGAGTGCTTTCAGGTGCACGTGATTACATTTCTTTATTGTACCAATGGGAGAGAGATCACAACAGATCAGTGGGAAGCGATACAGAGTTCCAACTGTGTCAGGTATAAAGTCAATCATTAAAAATGAAAGGTCATATATCACTGCCGCACAAACTGAAGAGAAAGAGCCGTAATGTCTCAGATATGTGATGGCCTGGCTGTGGGAGGACTGGCTCCCCCCAGAGGGAAAAGGATTTGGGGTACATGTGAAAGATTATGTCCAACAGCGAGTCTACTGGGAAGTAGGTGAGATGTCGGAAGAATTAAAACACTTGATAGATTAGCCTCGCTATATCGTGACAGTAGTGTCATGAAACAGGTAACCTGAAAACAATCATGTTCCTCTGTATCCTCCGGTGTTCACAGACCGGAGGAAAACAAGCAGTAAGAGCTGATCTGAGGTCTGCTGTCCAGCTGTCGTCTATGAGAGCCGGCTGTCAATCACTCTGAACTCCGACCAAACGGTCAAACTAGGCAGCGCTGATCAAATATGAATCAATATTCTGTTACGTTAATGTCTATTTCTCTCCCAGATGTTCTCTGAATCATCTTGTAGTGCACGGTTTAGCTGTAACATGAGAAAATTTGTGATGCCACCGCCATTGTGAAATCTGTCGAAGGGACGCCAAGTACCGGTCACATGACCGGAGCACAGCCAATAGGAACGCTTTCTCTCTCTGAAATGACCTGTGATTGGTCAAAGTCTCCCGTCACGGGCTAGATGTTCTAAAGCCTGAAAACAGAGCCATGAGGAGGAGCAGGAGTCTAGTTATCTCTCACAACACTTGAATTACAATATGCTGAAAGGTTATTATGGGATGTCTGCCCAAAGATGCCAAAAACATACAGCGTCGGTCCTTCAACATCTGGGCAGTGGCCACGCCGGCTCTTTGAGTTACATCATGTCAGCTTTGAGTAAAAGTGATAGCATTTATCTGGCAGTTACATGGCACCGTGTTTTTATAGAGTTTTCTGATGACCCTATTTTGTGAGAGGTAATCATATGTTAGTTTCCTTCCCACCCCCCAACATGTGAATATGTTGTGCACATGCAGAGGCTTTAAGTTCGGCCCTGTCAGTGTCTGTGTATATTGTTTTTGTTATAAATCTGGAAAATAAAGGTTTTTTTTAAAAGAAAAGAAAAGAAAAACGTCCTTTTTAACTAAAAACCTATTTATTCATTGAACTAAACTCGGAAAAAAAGTTGGTAAACTTGTGTTTGGTGGATTATTTCTCTGTTGTTACAATGCTAATTCTCATTGTATTTTACATGGTTGGAAAGCCTGTTTATTTACCTTCACAATGATGTCCAACTTGTAAGGATCATGCATTTGTGGGATTAGCAGTGCAGCTGATTATGTGGGGAGCGCCCAAGAAAAATTTGCCAAAATTCTCTGCCAATGGTAAACAGTGTATTCTCCTTTCCGAGTTTATATTGACTCATTTATATATTAATATATTAATATTAACATTTATTTATATATTTATTGCCTCCATTTATTTCAGGATTTATTTCATAGCCCTATTTATTTATTTATTTACTTATTTCGTGGGCATATTTATTTATTTATTTCATGGGCATATTTATTTATTTACTTACTTACTTATTTCATGGGCATATATATATATATATATATTTATTTATTTATTTTATAACCCTATTTATTTATTTCATGTGCATATTTAATTATTTATGTCTTTATTTATTGGATGAAAGGCATTCCATATTATTCTAGCTTGTCCTTTGATATTCTATAATATCACCAGTTCCCATATTAAATCTATTGTAGCACTATAGTGCAGATAAAGCCCTCTTCATTAGCAGATGAGTATCTCTATCTCTACAAGTCTATTACTGGGCTCATCATCCTCATCATCATCATCATCATCATCATCATCATCATCATCAGGCCCATTTGTGCCTTTTGCCCCAGTTTGCTCCTCTCCGGCTCTCAGCGGGGCTCCAGGTGGCTCCTGCTGGTCCTGACAGCTTTGTTTACCCTGGATGAAGGGGGGCATTAGGGCCCAATGAGGATCCTCACACCCGGTCTGCATCAGTGGAGAGCAGAGACAGGCTGCAGGGATGACCTGACCTGATGATTACCACAATAATATCACCTTTGTTCTTCCATTAAAGTTAACAGTTCGCCCCCCCAAAAGACGATTTTAACAATGAAGAATATAGTCTGCTTTATGTGCCACTTTGGTTCCTGTTCCTATCCTAGAAGACAGACCCCTAAATATATGAAACGTGCACAAAACACTATTAATAGGCAATAGGCTACCATGTGAAAGGGCCTATAGGCTGCAGAGAATATCAATTAACAGATAATTAATTAAACATGAAGAGTGCAAAGCTGGATAAGAGCTGAATTAATGCACAAACTTTTACATTTTCTCAAAAAAAAATTCTCAACCTGCTGAAAAGCCACTGTAATCTTCTACTGTTTTGATTTATATATTACCATATAAGGTCGAATAATCCTCTCACATTAATATATTGCATTGTGGTGAGTTAGTGGCCTGCTGATAGTCATCCATCGCGCCCTGAAGTGACTGAATGTGTGACACTCGCCGGTCTATAATGGAGCTGTTGCTGCCTGCTGCTTTTCTCACACAGATGGTGTTTAACTTTTCTCCTCCTTGTTTTTACAGATAACCTGCTGGTTCGACATTTCTCACCTCCCTGCTGTGCCATGCCAAATGCACACACTGTAAACAATCTCTGTTAATTTACAGCAGCATTTCAACAGTATTAACTTGTTATTGCTAAAAACAGTGCTTTGCTGTTAATACAAAAGAAAACCTGTTAAATTAATTATATTATAATTATAATGCATTCTTAAAAAACATCACTTTCCTGCTGATCAACTGTCTAAAGTCTCATCAGTAACAGCTTCATGCAGTATTTGTTGAATTCTGGGACCTGATCTGCTCATGTGAGGCTTCTACATTGTACATGATTGTAAAATCAGTGAATTATCTTTATTGTTCTTCACTCACATGTTGTTCTGGTTTCATTCTGTGCTTGTAGCCAGCTAGAGACACACAACAAGTCTATTATAGCCTTTTTCCTAACAACCTTTAATTGTATTTAGTGTGAGTATTCCTATGTCTGTAACCTGCTAAGTCTATTCATCTATAGGCACAAAATAATGTTTATTAAAATATATGTAAAAAATAAATAGTGCATTAAAACAAATCAGTAAGATAATGTAAAAGAAAGGTGAAAAACAGCTATATAATGTATCTTTAAACAGTAAATTAACTGTGAAATACTGTTTAATTAATAAAAAACAAACTGTATTTTTCATTAACAGTCCAAAGCTGTAAATAGCGACAGTATTATAATGTTAATTTTACAGTAACATAAAGGCAAACCCTGCTGCCAGTGTTTTACTGTTATTTTACTGGGACATTCTTAACAGTGTAGTTAATAAGAAGATGATTTTTGGGATTCAAAACGTCTCTCTATCATATCATTATCTTATTGTTTTTAAATCATTAGTGCAGAGAGAGTCAACTTGTCATTTGGTCACATTTGGGACACACACGCACACTCACGCACGCGCACACAGCAGGCTTTATAAACCCCTGGCATCTCAGTGGGACTCCTCTCAGTCTCTCTCAGCTCCACAGAGAACCAGCTGCTCTTCCAGTCTCTCCTGCACACACAGAGGAGGAACATATATACCTGCAGTCATCATCAGACGAGCCTGAACATCTATTTAAAAAGAGGAAAGTCAGTATTTCAGTAGGATTTCTCCAGCAGGAGGAGGAAGAGGAGAAGAAGATGAGTTCTGCATGCCTGGTCCTGCAGCAGTCGTCCTTCAGCGCAGCTCCGCGGTGGTCACGACCGATGACAGGCAGCAGGAGCTCCGACACTACTGACAGGTAACAGACCTACAGACCGGTCACCGACTGCATGTGAAGTAAACGTTCATTCTGATGGAGAGGAGACTACAATAACAAGAGATAGACCAGACCAGAGCTTTGTTTCTGTTGCCAGGCAACAGCAGCAGCTGCTAGTTAACCTGAATGAAGTGTTAATAAGAGATAAGATCAGATATTCCTTTATTAGTCCCACAGTGGGGGAATCTGCAGCAGCAAAGGAGATAGTGCAGAAACAAGAAGCATCAGCTAACACAGAAAAACAAGAGATAAACAAAGTGAAACAGAATATGAACCATTTAAATAGAAGGAAATATAAAAATAGAAGCAGTATATAAGATAAGATAAGATAAAATGAACCTTTATTAATCCCTGGAGGGAAATTCAAGTGCGCCAGTGGTTAGAGTCCTAGATGGTTGCAGATAGTGCATGTTTAAAGGTAGATAGTGCATGTTTAAAAGGTAGATAGTGCATGTTTAAAGGCAGATAGTGCATGTTTAAAAGGTAGATAGTGCATGTTTAAAGGCAGATAATACATGTTTAAAGGCAGATAGTGCATGTTTAAAAGGTAGATAGTGCATGTTTAAAGGCAGATAGTGCATGTTTAAAGGTAGATAATACATGTTTAAAGGCAGATAGTGCATGTTTAAAGGCAGATAGTGCATGTTAAAAGGTAGATAGTACATGTTTAAAGGCAGATAGTGCATGTTTAAAGGTAGATAATACATGTTTAAAGGCAGATAGTGCATGTTTAAAGGCAGATAGTGCATGTTTAAAAGGTAGATAGTGCACGTTTAAAGGTAGATAGTGCATGTTTAAAAGGTAGATAGTGCACGTTTAAAGTTCTTAAAGTCCTCATAGTTCTCATATGGGGATCAGCCTTGGGCCTTCCTGTCTGAATATACCTGTATTTACGCTCTGTCTGAAACGCTCCGTTTTAGTGCATTTCAGCGGAATTGCGTTGCTAGGCAACAGTTTGGGTCCATGTTTACTTTCTGTCAGCTGATGTTATTCACATACACTGCAACAGGAAATAAACTGGGACACATTTAGAATGTTTACATTTAAAACCGTGTAATGGTCTAAATATCGTGTATTTGTGACATCACAAATGGACAGAAATCCTAATGGCTTGTTTCAAACGTACAATTTCTGAGTACGGGCTGTGTGTATTTCTCTTTATATTGAGCGTTTTGATAGTTTAACAGTATTTATAAAGCACTTAAAGACGCTTTATAATATAAAAGACATGACAATCTCACTTTTTACAATATGGGACCTTTAAGTTAAAGGTGGAGTCTGTGATTCTAATACAATAATACACTTTTTTTCAAATTCAGTGACCTCACGGTCCGCTGGCTGTCTGTTCTCTGTGAGTGTGCTCTGAAAACAAAATATTGTGTTCATCCACAGCTCTGGCTGGGAAACAAACAAAGTGACGCAGATCGAGCCACTAGGGCCGAACCCAATGTTGTTTTTACATTCAAAGCTTCTGATGAGGTTTTAGAATGAAGCCGAGAATGGTGCGCATGCTGCCAGATGTCCTCCCGGTGAAGCAAGTGTTTGCAGGATCCTATAGGATAGAACTATATAATGTGGGAATATAGATCTATATAATGTATAGTATATGTATGAATATGATAAATTGTAGTAGTTTTAGGATTTAATGAACGTCATGTTTCCTCTCGTTGCAGCCAGACGTCCCTGTGGAGGCCGTGGTTATCCAGCAGCAGGGATCGATCAGAGCGATGCCCACGCACCCAGCTGTCCTCTGTAAGTTACAACACTCCCATTGATCTGAGATCACTGGATCTCTTACACTTAGTGTCTTGGTTCTCTAAATACCACGAGGTATACCAGGAGTTTCTTCCTCTTGTAGCATCTTATTTTGGCCACTTGGAGGCAGCGTTGTGAATCAAACATCGCTCCTTTAGGTTGACGTGTATATACAATATTCATCTGGAGTCTTTTATCTCCGTCGACCAACTCCTGATGTAAATATCTTATCTTCAGCTGCTAAATGCTCCACCATGTTCACCAGCTGGTCTCTGACTGAGTCTGTCTGCTTTGTACAGTGTACTTTCATTTTGTCTCAGTGTTTGGTTTCTTTCTTGAATTCACAAGGATTCAAATTGCTTCTGTGGAAGAGCAACAATCCTCCTGTCTGAAGGTTCAAACCTAAAGTATTGATGTTAACACCAAAGAGTGAAAATATGCACTGACCCCCCCCTTCGTCTTTGACTCCCTCAGCCGTACTCCAGAGCCGCGGTGCCAGGCCGCTTCTCGTCAGATGGGAAACCTCAGGCCTTCCAGCACCCCGTCAGGTCAGTGTCCTCTCGGTTTCCATCCTTACATACAGACGCTGCCTTCTGTCATCTTTAACTCCACAACACACTGGAGAGAGTAGTTAGACTTTACTGAAGTTCGAGCTACGCAGCAACATCTTTTTATTTAACCCTAAAGCTCGGTTTATGCTCGCCGTAGTGAAGCCGGTACGAGGTTACAGCATGTAAACATGTTCTAGTAGAAACATAAAATACAAGTATGAACCTGACACTCTAATAGCCCTTATTTAAAAAAAAATTAAGTTTTTAAAGTTTTAAGATGCACTAATAGCTGAATCCAGAGTTATTACCATGGCAACGGTCGAAGCTACGCAGCATTGGGGTCAGCTCTAGTAGAATAACATCTGTCTTGTTCTTTCTCTCTTAAACAGGCTGTTCTGGCCCAAACTCAAGTCCTTTGACTACCTGTACAGTGACGGAGAGGCTCTGCTGAGGAACTTTCCCGTTCAGGCGACCATCAGCTTTTATGACGAGTCCGACAGTGAAGGTGAAGATGAAGACGAGGAGGACGGCGAGGAGGACGGCGACTCTCAGGAGTGCCTAAAACAGCATTTCACCTCCTACAACTGAGCGAGCATCTCTGTCTTCCTGTGAAACGGCCGGAGAGACTGCAGTCAGCATTTATACACACTTACTTTAAAAAGGTGGACACAACATTTGACAGTTTAGAATTAACTCAGCAGTGTGGTCGGTGGCAATAAGGGATGCAACGATACCACTTTGTTTCAGACCGAGTACAAGTACTTACATTTGGGTACTCGCCGATACCGAGTACCGATACGAGGCGGTGCGCCGCCACCGGCTCTAGGTCGGCTTGGAAAGGCTCGGGGCGAAGCTGCTTCCCGGGGCCGTGGACAAAGTGCTCGCTGTGCCCTCTCTCCTGCTGGGGAGGGACGGGGCCCCCTGCTCCCGGTGCGACTGTCGACCGGGGCGGACTCTACTTAGTGCGCCCCAACCGCGTTGTGCCCCCAGGGCGAGGCTCGGCCCATGTAAAAGGCGCGATGTCTGCAACCCACCCGACCCGTCTTGAAACACGGACCAAGGAGTCTAACGCACGCGCGAGTCAGAGGGTGCAAGCAAAACTCTGTGGCGCAATGAAAGTGAGCGCCGGCGAGCGCCAGCTGAGGTGGGACCCCGGCCCAGCAGGGTCAGGCGCACCACCGGCCCGTCTCGCTCGTACCGTCGGGGAGGTGGAGTCTGAGCACGTGCGATAGGACCCGAAAGATGGTGACGAGAGGTTAACGTCACGCTGCCGCAAAGTGGTATCGGTGCCGTTGTATCGGAGACGTTTTGTGAGTACGAGTACATGAGCACAGTATCGGACCCGATATCTGGGCATGGAGGTTTACAACATTTAGCAACACCAGGGGCAAAAAAAGATTTGAACTCAAACTAATACGTAGAATTACTCAGCATCATGCTGCCCATTTTGTATTGCAGTCTCTCTGTGTAGTCTCTCTGTACTGCACACAACTGTGACATTTAGCATTCTGCACATAATAACTGTGTCGTGGTATGAACTGTAGTATCTGCCGCACCATGTTGTTCTCTCAGCGTGTACGGTGACGGAGGGAAGCTAAGTGTCATGTTCTCCCATATTGGGATATTTGTCATGATTAAAGTCAATCTCAGGGTCTGATCCTCTGATCCAGTGTACAGTATATATACATTTCTAACTTATGATGTACATTATATAGAACATGTACATAAAGATGTTGAATTATTTTATATACATTTGTGCATCAGACTTGTTTTGTACTGTCCAAACAGGTTGTATAAAAGAAATAAATATAACCGATATTGGGAATGAAGAATGTTTATCCTCATCTGTTCTGTTCTTGATATTTATGTGGATTTGTTGAGGTTTTCATGTACATCTTCTGCTTTAAGTGAGATTAAAGAGAATAGAAGAGAGGCGAAGAAGGAGGAAAATGAGGGAATGTGAGAGGGAGACAGTCAATTAAGACAAAAGGAACAGATCTTTTACTTCAGTAAATATTACAGTGTAAAAATACGCTGTTACAAGTAAAACTTATGCATTCAAAATCTTACCGGTAAGTAAAGTATACAAGCATCGGCATCAAACTATACTTAAAGGTTCTTTGCAGGATTCTGAGCATTAAAGCACAAAATAAATCACTCCCTTTCTCCTCTATTATGCATTAGGTGTAATGTAAGAGACATATTTCTGTTGCTTCTGGGAGCGTAAATTCATTTCCAGATTCTGGGCATGTATTTCCAAGGTAATTAGAAGATTATTTAAAATGAAAATTAAAAAGGACCCTGGTGTTTTCCTCTTGGGCTTTCCCTCCAGGGAACTGTATCTCCCTGCATCACTTCTGAGTACTGATAACATGAGCTGCAATACTACTACTACTACTACTACTAATAATAATAATAATGGCAAAGTATCCTCCTATCCTGACCAGCTCTTTTGTAGTTTTACATGAACACTAGATGGCACTCAAACGCTGGATTCCAGCTAGCTGACGCTGGATATGGAGTTGCTTTGGGAGCTGATTAGTGAGGCAGAATTAATTGATATTTTAAAGAGGATGTAATCATGACAACACACGAGCTGGCAGTGTGAACGAACGGGGAAACAACAAATTATAAACCACTGAAATGTGCTTCTCATTCACACTTGCTGCAGGCCCTGAAGCTTATGAGGGGAGAAAGGTACATGTGACCGTTCTCGGTGAGACATTTTTAATTTTCTATATTTCTCCACAATCGCACATGTCTGGGGTATAAATATGAGATATACACACACTCTCATTCCAAATGCTCGACCCACTTTAGTCCCATTTACTCAAGATGTCTAATTTCCTGAGTGATTGCGTCCATTCTGCATTTCAGCCTCTTTCTAAATTGTCGACAGGTGCATCTATTTCTCTGAGTGATCGGGATATGGAGTTGGCCTCTGGCATTCTGAAGCAACAATATTTTTCACACCCAGGTGGTGAATATCAGACATCGAGATTGCCGCCACCTCATTTGCCTTTCAAGCCTCCTTAATGCAACAAGTGAAAACCAAACAAAACTAGAATGGCATTCGGAGAGCGCAGACCTCTGTGCAGCCTTCGCCATCATCCACGCGTATTTTTGTTTATGTTGAGATCAGCTGTACGTGGCGGAGCATCGTAAAAACACTTCATACAAACTGGACAGAAACAAAGTAAAACTCACCCAAACCGTCGTTGTTACTCTTTCCAACAATCACCAAGTGTGCTTTGGTCCAACTCAACTGGAATTTCACAGAGTTTAATGTGAAAAAACGCAGAATCTACAAACCAACAGACCAAAAAAACAACAAACAAACCAACCAACCAACCAACCAACCAACATACCAACCAACCAACCAACCAACCAACCAACAAACCAACAAACTAACCAACAAACCAACTGACATACCAACCAACATACCAACAACCCTACCAACAAACCAACAAACCAACTAACAAACCAACCAACCAACAAACAAACCAACCAACCAACCAACATACCAACAAACCAACCAACAGACCAAAAAAACAACAAACCAACCAAACAACCAACAAACCAACCAACAAACCAACATACCAACAAACCAACCAACAAACCAACAAACCAACCAACAAACCAACCAAACAACCAACAAACCAACCAACAAACCAACAAACCAACCAACGTACCAACAAACCAACCAACAAACTAACAAACAAAAAACACATGCCAGCAGCAGCAGTATTTTAGTTATGTGGATGTAGACTTTGCAAAGATTTCTACCCTTCACGCCATTAGTTTTATAAAGTGTATAGATTATATTTCATATATATATATATTTAATATGAGGCCTGCCATCATGAAGTGGATGCAGTCAGAGAACATAAATGGGCCACTTAACTTAAGCTATCAAGATTAATATGTTGAGGAAAAAATGCTTCCAGCAATGAAATATGTGGAGGGAATATTGAGCACACAGTTTCACTTTTGACGGCACATTTAAGATCAGGAGAATTCCTTCTGTCTTCGGCCTTGGAAGGAGGTAATTATCCCCAAAACTGTTACTGGCACCAAATACTGACCTGTAAACATACTATTACCGTCGATGTGCATGTGATCATTTCTGAATTTTTTTTTTTAATTTCAATATAGTGTCTGTGCAAAGAGAGCCGTGGAAAAGAAAGATATCTTTTGGCTTTGCTTGAGCAAAAAAACCAAATCCACCACACAGCATCTGAGCAGCCTCACGGTGCAGGAGTGTGCTCAATACGCCAAACCATTTTACAACTGGGTGCACAAGAGTAGGAAGATGATGTTAAAAAAATGATGATATTGCTTCAGGGAATCAATGATATGTATCAAAATGTATTAAAACAATACATTTATCTTAACTGCTTATCTTATTTTTCTGTTCAATATATTGTATGTCATTTTTACTACGCCACAGGGGGACTATAGTAAAATGTGAGACAGTAGTAGAAGAAGTAAAAACAGAAAGACTCTGGTGGAAACAGCTCTGAAAGAACTCCACATTAATAATTCTCCTGATCTTAAATGTGCCGTCAAAAGTGAAACTGTGTGCTCAATATTCCCTCCACATATTTCATTGCTGGAAGCATTTCATCCTCAACATATTAATCTTGATAGCTTAAGTTAAGTGGCCCATTTATGTTCTCTGATTGCATCCACTTCATGATGGCAGGCCTCCTATTAAATATATATATATATATATGAAATATAATCTATACACTTTATAAAACTAATGGCGTAAAGGGTAGAAATCTTTGCAAAGTCTACATCCACATAACGAAAATACTGCATGTGTTTCCTCCCAGTGTGCATGAATCCTTCATACATATATACTGTATATTGATATTAACAGGAATAATGAATAATGAATGAATGAATCCAGGTTCCTTTTACATGTAGAGAAAATGCAACCGGCAGATATTACCATGTTTAGTCTCATTGGAAAGACAACAATATCCTCCACCAGGCTGTACAGAGGCCTGAGGCAAAGTGTTTTCATTAACAGTATGAACCCCCGTGCAAAGTGGACCAGAGTCAATGGAAGCTTGTGTCAGATATGCCAAATCACTGCGCCTGCCAAGGCTTCCAGCAGGAATTCCTTTTTCAAAAATCACAATGGAACTTGCACACAACTCCCCACTGATTCTCCAAACCTCTGCCAGTCGACTAATAGTCACTTCATTTGTTCAGATGGTCATAATTAAATCAAGGGACCGGCTTTCACCCATCAAGACTCTGCAGGAATGATGCTATTGTTGGGAAAGATGGTGGGATTTGGCGCCGAACTCCCGAACTTCAACGTACAAAAGCCACATGCAAGCAACAGTCAATAAGTAACACAATCAGGTAAACTGGGTTTAAATAACTGTATGGAATTATAACAGAGTGTTAAAAGTAGATTATTAGTTGGCTTAATTTGCTTTGGAGAAACAGAAGCCAAAGCTATGCAACCCTTCATTAAACACACATCAACGTCACAGCAAAGATTATGTTTTTTTCACAATGACTGTAAAAATAATTGTGACAACCGGGTGATTTATGTGAAGATGGAGGCGAACGGTTGTAGTCGAGGTTGGCAGCAATGCCAACGAAAAATAAAACACATGAAGAATGACTGTGGCCTGCCGCAGGGCAGCTGTCTCAAACCTCTCCTGTATTCCAACCTCACAAATGACTTGCCATCTGTTTTGCGTAAAGCGAGTATACAAATGTACGCCGATGATTCCATACTGTATTACGCAGCAAATACAAGCGGAGAACTAGACCAAGTTCTACCTTCAGACCTAAACTTGGTCTTTGATTGGATAAAACAAAATAAGTTGGTGCTAAATATCTAAAAAACTAAATACATCATTCTGGGATCTAGTCATAAGCTGCAGGTGGATAAGGTCACATTACTGGGACTAACTATAGACAGTCAATTGTCATGTGTAGAACACATTGACACAATTGTCAGGAAAATGCCTTCCGTATGTTCCAGCACACATTCTGGGACAAGTAGTTAAATCTTTAAGTTTAATCCACCTGGACTATTGCTCACCTGTATGGTCTTCTGCACCGAAAACTGCACTGCTGAAACTACAAATAGCCCAAAACAGAGCTGCAAGACTAGTCTCACACTGCCCCATGAGAACAAACACAGACAGCATGCATCATAAACTGTCATGGTTACCAGTAGAGAAAAGACTCGCCTTAAGCAAAGCGACATTCTTTAGTTACAGCATTTATTCTACTAAACCAGAGTTTTTATACAGTCAAATTACCAAATGCAGCGATGTGCATGGTCATTTCACTAGAACAGCAGGTGACGGCCAAATCATGTTACCTCACCCAAAATCAAATGCCTTAAAAAAGACATTTATCATGCCATCAATCACTGGAATAGCTGCCCTCTTTACATCCGCCAATCCTCTAACAAATCGTCATTCAAACACCATCTAAGAACACATTACTGATCAATAGTCCAGTGTTGGTCATATATGGCTTTTTCGTTCCTTTTTCCCTGATGATGGGCCTTTAGGCTAAATGGTTGTGGAAGATGTGTATGAATGTGAAATTTATATATGTTTGGAAAATTTGAATGTTATTAGCGTAACACAAATATGATGTTGAAACAGTTAAATCAACAGCTCTTTAAATGAGTTTTTAATCCTTATGAGACTAAGACGTACTGCAGGGCTGACTGTTGTATTAGACTGCATTAGTTTTAGCTCCGTGTTCCTAATAAACTGGCATTACACTTCTAAAATCTATTAATACATCACTGCCCCATCTAGACGTCTATATCCGACTTTTGAGAGTTCCGTTAAATTAATAAATCTGTTAATTTAAGCATTCACACATCGGGAGTTTTTTCTTTCACCAGCTGTCCTTCCTGCATTTGGCAGCTTCAACTGTGTTAATTTTAGTCTGGATTAAGTGTTTAACTTCTTCGTATTTGTCTAATATAGTTCGCTCTTCCTTTGTAAAATGTGTCTCTCTGCCTGTCTGTCTGTAGACCTGTCCATGTCTGTGGTTGGTCAGATGCTGCAAACCACCTTGTGATGTGGTGATTCACTTCCATTCTTCTCACACTGTGCATTTTTATCATCTTCCATTGTCTTTAACTTACAGTAAGTAGTCAGTGCTCGAAGATCCATATTAAAACTTTTCTTTGGGTTCTGGAGCTGAGCCAACGACCTAAGGTTCTATAAATAAAAGAGATTTGACTACGAAAGCAGTTTAAGTGGTTTATTTCCATCCAAACCACCACGTTTCTGCAGTGCAAAAATACATAAATCAAATTAGTAATATAAACTAAATACCACCGTCTTTGGACCGCTTAGCGTGATCTCGTTTGTCAGGGTTAGTTTTCTCCGGGGAGGCCTGCCCATGGACCCCCTAGCTGTCTGGTTGCTCCATATCTATGTGGAATTTCCAGTTTATTTAAGCACATAGCGTAGGCCTTCGTCACATGGGGATATGATATTACGATGTGCCGTCTAGCTTTCTCTTTTTCTCAATAGGTGGGCCTTTCTTTAGGGGGATAAAATACGTTTTGCTGCCGGCCCGTTCCACAGCAGTACGTTGCTTTGCTACCACGCCGGTACTCCTCTCCGTTTCTCCAAACAGCGTGCCGACCGTCATCAGGTAATACACTCACCATGGATGAGCACCTCATACAACCCCACTTTAAAAAACACCCCAAACAACTAACCCTTAGAATGTGAGTGGCAGGTGACGCCGTAGTGAAGTCTCTCAAAGGCTGCGCTGATAAAGACACAAGAGAAGAGAGGCGTGGACGGACGGAGATTGCCAAAGAAAATAGAGAAAGGAAAAGTGAGAGGAACAAAGATGGAGCTTTTCTATTTGGGCACTATTCTCCCCTCACATCTTTCAAGGCGCCGGGATAATTCCTTCACTAAGCTGCACCTACCCCGAGGAGCAACTGAAGCATTCAATATGCACTCAATCCATTAGGAACTGAACCGCCTGCATTAGTGCCTCACCAGAGACAAGATTCAATTTCCACGGAGCTGAGGAGGGAAAGGCTATAGACTCCCGGTGAATACAATAACAAATGCCCTGAAATTAATATTTAAAGACAGACAGAGGCAGGAGGACTGCAGAAAAAGTCAATACAATGCATAAAAGTGATATCACTGGTTCAGATAGAAAACCTTCAATACTCTCTGCTCTTTGCATCACATACACATTCCTTTGCTCCACAGCCTTTTATGATATAGAAATATGAAAGCTTTCATCAGTCAGTGAAACAGTTTATGCAAACATGTTCAATGAAATACGACATATAGACCATATCTACTGACATTCCTCTTCCCTCTCCTCTTCAGACGCCACTCTGCAGCCGGTCTGTGAGCGTCACTGGCTGGCTCTCCAGCGAGCTACGCCCATCAGGTGATTGTGGAGCTTTTCAACTCCAGAAAGGCAGATAATCACAGGTTCCTGTTCATTTATAATGGACATCTGTGTTGTGATATTTAAACAAACTATCTGTCATCAAGGAAATAAAAGCCTCTTGTCTACAGACCGGTCTTTAGAGACCTCCAGCCAGCTCGTAGCGGTCTGTGAGCGTGACCGCCCGGCTGGCGAGGCAGCGACCCCGGCAGGCGCTATATCTATCTGTCATGGCAGTTTGTGGAGCTTCTAAACTCTGACAACGTTGGAGCAAATGTTCGATTCACCATCTAATATCATAAAACTGTCAATATTCTAAATCTACACAGTTGATTTCTCACCTCTAAAACTTTCAGAAGTGAACTGAGTGATGTAATAGCTACGAAAAATCTAAAAAACAAGCCGTTTTTTTGCTGCTGCTGCTGTTGTTGTTGTAACCGTAGCCTGTAGCGGTCCAGCGCTTTGCATTGTGGGATACAGTAGGCGAGGTAGACTGGTTTGATGCAGACTGGAGATTTTTTCTGAATCAGTACGACATCCGGGGACTTTGGTATACTGTAGATTTAGCTTTTGTTCGCATACTGAATACTACATTTTGGTCAAAACAGTAAGTACTACTAGTAGCCTATAGTATGAGGTTGTACTACTAGTACAGTATGAGGTTGTACTACTAGTATAGTATGAGGTTGTACTACTAGTATAGTATGAGATTGTACTACTAGTATAGTATGAGGTTGTACTACTAGTATAGTATGAGGTTGTACTACTAGTATAGTATGAGATTGTACTACTAGTATAGTATGAGCTTGTACTACTAGTATAGTATGAGGTTGTACTACTAGTATAGTATGAGGTTTTGAATACAGTCTATGAGAAAATGAGCCTACTTCTCTCTTGATTTATTACCTTAGTAAATATTGTAAACATGAGTTTATGGTCTCAATCGCTAGTTTCAAGTCTCAGTTTCAGCGTTCTGGTGTACTTATAGCTTCACCCTCTCGTGTCAATTCAGGCTGCCAAAGACCAAGATGGGGACGGCAAAAATGCCCATCTTGAGTCCACAAACCAATGAGAGACATCATGGTGACTACGTCCACTTCTTCTAGACAGTCTATGATCATATTCAATGCATAACAACAACAGAACAGACCAACTTATAAACTGTACAACTGACCCAAATAGTGAACGCAATAACTGCAGGGATATAGCTATTATAGCGTTATATATAGTAAATGTTGAACTCATCCGGGGAGTTCAAGCACCAATATAGTCACAAACATCTTCAGCCTGCCGGAAACAGAGGAAAAGGTGCAAACCCTCACCGTGAAGCTGACCTCCATCTCCGAGGTTCTGCTCCAAACTGATGATGGATCTGACAAGTCTGGAAGGAAACCCACAGCAGTTTCTGCACACAATGTAACGGGGGATCTGGAGGCCGACCTTGTGAATAGAATGGCAAAACATTAGGTGCCAAAACAGATGAGCTACTGACCGTCTGGTTTGGATCTTGCTGAATACTGGAAGGGCATGAGTGTGAGTTTTCCCAGGGTTGCAGGGGGTGGCAGCGCCCTACATCTGTTTCCCAGCTCAGCTCAGTCGACTGTGAGAAGAGTTTCAGCAAATACAAGACTCTCCTCACAGATAAGAGAGAGGCACTCACTGAGCTGAACACAAAGAGGCTGACAATCATGTACTTCAACGGAGATGTCTGAGAGAGATGGAAGACTTCGACTGCACAGACGTGTCGGCCTATAGCTCATCCAGCTGTTACAGAAGTTCTGCCTGTATTACAACAACAGATTGTTTTCATTTATAATGTGAATCCCACAGATGTGAAGCACTTTATTTGATAAAAAAAAATGCAAAATAGTGTTCTGTTACGACTAATTACCTCCGCCATGGCCGAAGGCCTAGGAAGGAAGTTATGTTTTCACCGGCGTTTGTGGTTTGTTGGTTTGTTGGTCTGTCTGTTAGCAGGATTACTCCAAAAGTCTGCGATGGATTTGAATGAAATATTTTGGAGGGGTGGGGTGTAGCACAATGAACTATCCATTAGATTTTGGTGGCGATCCGGATCATGATCCGGAATCAGGAATATTAAGGATTCCAATCAGCCTGAGCATTAAGACCACAGGGTATAACACATGCACAGTGTAACTGATGACGCGTTGATAATGCGTGACCACGCCTCCTTCTGAGAGCAGAGAGACGTGTGTGGATGTGTGTGTGGAGCTGCTGTTCGTCCACGGTGAGAAAGAACAAAGCGGTAGATGACGGGATGAGAGACAGCGTAGTGTAACGTTATACAGACATATCAAGGCTGCTGAATGAGAGAGGCATACGGCGATACGTTACACGGAAACACACCGTGTTAATAATAAGCTGACCACCTCACGGTACCGCCAGCTGTGAGCTGGGATCTGTTTTTAAAGTCAAGCAACTTGGCGGAGGTCTGCGCTCTCCCCGAGTGCCGTTCTAGTTTTTATTATTGAATTGTTGACATTTTATTCATCCACCACAAGAGACACTCTCTGATGACAAAATAAATGGCTTTAAATTGTAAAACACAGAATTCAGAAAAATTAAAGCGGAAAACACATAATTACGGAAAAAATTATTAATTTCTTATTTTATTTTATTTTATCTTTCTGGCTTCAATATATGTTTTAAAAACAAAAAAAAATGTTGATACACGTTGGAATTGTAAATAAACCTTTTACTAATAAAAAGAAATCTTCAAAAGAAGTAAAGAAATCAGTAAGGGATATCTTGGACTGATGTATTAACTTGTGGAAACAGGAGACCACTAAGTGGATGAGAACTTGACCAATCAAATTGAAATAAGCAGCTGAGAGGTCGGGAAGCCCAGAGGGAAAACACTTGAAGCGATTCTGTATCATTGCTATATTGATGTTAGATCCTACTACGACCCAACGCTTCTCCTCTTAGTAATCTGTAGCATCAACCCCTCTATTACAGGAAGATGTCGGGTTTCACCTGGTGGCTCAGATGGCCAGGTGAAGGTAGGGGGCTGCCGCTTCTCGTGTGGAGCTTCCTGGAGCTCTCGGGCATCCTCGGGTGTGTTCGGTCCCATGCGGCGGCCCGGCTTGAGCCGATCCGTCTCTCTCAGCAGGCAGCAGGATGGAAACATCTTCGCTCACCTCAATTCGCTGCATGGGGCGAGGGAGTGATTGCCAAACTTTCTTCTTCAAAGTCAGCACATTCAGTGCGGCAGAAACACACTCCTACACACACCGTGCATGTGCCAGATTATGGCAAATGTGCATGCATGCCAAAATGTGTTACATTACTCAAAAACTCTTTGGCTTCTAGTCAGCATACTTAAGATAAAGTAAAGGACACACAACAAAGCTATGTCAAACCCAACCGATCTAGGCTGATTGCCGTCCACTCAGAGCTAGTTAAGGTTTCCACCCACTAAAGGGGGGGTTTCTTAGCCATTGTCGCATAAGAATACATGCTCATGGGGGATCTCTTCTATATGAAATCTATAGGAACTGTGGGCCTCCTTCCTACCTGAACACAAATATCAGACACTGTCCCCGCCGGCACCGTGGACACAAGAGTCCATGCAGGTGTTGAAATACAAGCAAGTAATGAAGGGTTAAAACCTGGAGAGCATCAACAAGACAGACCATATTTGTCTTCTACTGACTTTATCGTGAGGAAGGTGAGCTAATAACAAGCTAGATTGTGCTCAATAAACTGATTCCATCAGTTCCAAAACTCAACTCTCAATGCATGTTCCTCATATCATGTTCCTCATATGAAATTAAGTCATAGAGAGAACAATGCTTCCATAGTATCATGGATATTTTACATTATAACGAGCTCTTTATATGAGAACACGGATCCAGATTGAGTCAAACCCACAAGATGACCAGTGGGGGAAAGGTCTGTGGTTCGATTCCTGGCCCCCTGCAGTCTACATGTCAAAGTGTTCTTGGGCAACAATATGCAACAATTGCTTAAAAAAACAATGTACAGACTGATACTGAAATAATCCCTCTCAACCATCACTACGCCCCTCTAGCAGTGTGTGATGGTGTCTGTATCTACAGAGAGCCTGCAGCCCCCTGCCTGGATTCTCTCTATTCTTCTCATGTTGCTGTGTTCGGGACACTTCTTGGCGTCTACAAACAGCCTTTGGGCTCCATGTGGGGGTGTAACGCCCAGCCAATAACAGCCCCGTTCAGGTGCTTTGTCACGCCCCTTGATGTCTGATACCGAGGCACAAGTCTCCCTTTAGCTCTGACGGATACAAAGCGGCCGTATTTGGCGGATAAGAACGGGTTTGTTACATCGCTGTACACCGAGCACAGAGGACAATCTGCCCTTTTACTGCTTTATACCTTCAATACCTTTTGGCTTAATTGTTTGTAGCTCACAAATCCAAACAGATTCCTGTTCTTTGGAGAGCAGATCTAGATCAAACTTTTCTGTTTACTTGAGTCTGAGAATTCAGTTCATAAAGTGGAGCGACTGCACTGGTTTGGTCTGGCTCTACTAGCACACACCCACCAACAGATGCAAGGAAAATCACACAAACTAGAGATAACTGCTGCCTCCATTGGCCTCAAAATCAACTCATCAAAAACCAAGTTAATGAGAATCAACACCAAGAACAACACACTAATAATCATGGATCAAAACCAGCTGGAGGAAATAGCCAGCTTTACATACCTTGGGAGCATAGTTACTGTGGACGGAGGTACGGAGGAGGACGTCAAAGCCAGAATTGGAAAAGCAAAGACAACATTCAACATCTTAAACAAAATCTGGAAAACAAACAACCTATCACTCAAGAGCAAACTACAAATCTTTAATTCAAATGTCAAATCCATTCTACTCTACGGATCCGAAACATGGAAGACGACCACCAACATACTGAACAAATTACAGACATTCATCAACCGCTGCCTCCGACGCCTCCTGGGAATCTACCGGCCCAACGCCGTCTCAAACGCCAACCTATGGGAACGCACCAAGCAGGGAACAAAAGAACTTCAAATCAAGAGGAGAAAATGGAAGTGGATAGGTCACACACTCAGAAGACAAAATAAATGGATCACAAAGCAGCAGCTCTTACATGGAACTCACAAGGAAAGAGGAAGAGAGGACGTCCGCGAAGATGAAGAGATGGCAACAACCGGATACAAGGGCACAAGACCGGAGAAAATGTAGGGGTTTCATCGATGGCCTGAGTTCCTTAGGGAATTTAAAAGGTCTAAGTAAGTAAGTTAGTAAGTACTGCACTGGTTTCCACTACGCCAGGGTGTGTAGCACCTTCTGTTTCATCTTCTTAGTTTAATTCTCCAAATGATCCATAAGCTGTCGGAACATTACTGAGCTAATTTGACTTCATTCAGAGGAAACCCCAAAAAATACCCAATACACCTGAATGAGTCTCCTTACGGGGATATTTCCTTCACAGTCTCCATCATCACAGTTGAACTTTGATTGTAATCAGTGGACGGCTCAGCTGTCAGCGTTAAAACGCTCAGAGATTTCTTATTCAAACTGATTCTTTTCGTGTCTCCATGTGAAAGAGAAAGAGAGTGGAAAGGTAAGGAAAAGAAGTGTCCACAACCATTAAATGAAATAAGGGAGGGGAGAGGGCAAGATAGGGAGTATAGAAATAAAAAGAAAGAGAGAGAGAGGAAGACAAAATACAATTCTCCACTGAGTGACACTTCAATTAGCCCGCTGTCCTCCCCGGCTCTAATAGTCAGAGGGTGAACGATGCAGCGACAAGGCAGGCCATTAAAACATCTTTAAAACTCCCAAGGTTTACTCAAGGCCAGTGATTAAAGATCTGTTCCCTGACAGGTTGCCAGACCTTGTTCCCATCTCCCCCAAGAAATAAAAGCAATTTCATTCTAATAACAAAGGCCAAGTGATTGCACACATAACGAAGAGAGAAAAAACAGGTCTCGGTGCTGTGAGTCGGAAATGTGAGCACACGCTTGAAACCAAAATACTGGGTCAAAAGGCCGGTCAGCACTGCTCTCTGGCTTCTTCTTCCCACCCACCCTTTATAATCTAGTCATCATAGAGCAAAGACATCTTGATTAAAGCACATTATCTCTATAGGTCCATGCATTACATTGGTATTCAGAGCAGACTTTTTCCCGCTTCTCAGCTCAGCAAGTACAAATATTAAAGCTGCAGTAGGCAGTATATTTTTGGCATCATTGGGCAAAAATCCTATAATAACCTTTCAGCATATTGTAATTCAAGTGTTCTGAGAGATAACTAGACTTCTGCTCCTCCTCATGGCTCTGTTTTCAGGATTTAGAACATCTAGCCCGTGACGGGAGACTTTGATCAATCACAGGTCATTTCAGAAATAGAGCTAAACCGTGCACTACAAGATGATTCTGAGAACATCTGAGGAGAGAAATAGGCATTAACGTAACAGAATATTGATTCATATCTGATCAGCGCTGCCTGGTTTGACCGTTTGGTCGGAGTTCAGAGTGATTGACAGCCGGCTCTCATAGATGGCAGATGGACAGCAGACCTCAGATCAGCTCTGACTGCTTGTTTTCCTCCGGTCTGTGAAATCTTGCAGATGTCGTTGGGAGCACCGGAGGACACTGGAGGAACATGATTTTTTTTCCGGGTTACCTGTTTCATGTTCTACTGTCACTTTTTTTTTTAAATCAAATTTGCTCCATCTCTACCCACTCCAGCTTTAATGTCCTTTTGAGACATTTTTTTTTGCTGCTTATAATCTAGGGAGAACCCCCCCACAAAAACCACAGAGAATCCCAAATGACAAAGCTTCATGCTTTAAAGGTCCCATATCTTGCTCATTTTCAGGTTCATACTTGTATTTTGTGTTTCTACTAGAACATGTTTACATGCTGTAATGTTCAAAAAAGACTTTATTTTCCTCATTCTGTCCGTCTGAATATACCTGTATTCACGCTCTGTCTGAAACGCTCCGTTTTAGTGCATTTCAACGGAATTGCATTGCTAGGCAACAGCTTGGGTCCATGTTTACTTCCTGTCAGCTGATGTTATTTACATACACTGCAACAGGAAATAAACTGGGACACATTTAGAATGTTTATGTTTAAAACCGTGTAATGGTCTTTATATATTGTACATTTATGACATCACAAATGGACAGAAATCCTGACGGCTTGTTTCAAAACGCACAATTTCTGAATACGGGCTGTGTGTATTTCTCCGTATATTGAACGTTTCAATACTTTCACAGTATTTATATGGCACTTAAACCTGCTTTATAATATAACAGACATGACAATCTCACTTTTTACAATATGGGACCTTTAAAAGCTCTATATATTATTTGATTATTGCGTCTTCTTTTCACTGAATTTCCATTCTCAATGTCAACAAATGCAGTAAATATTTTACTGTCCATTTGTACAAAGTGCTGAACGTCATGTTACTGTCCCGTTAATGATTATGATGGTCCAGACTGTCGGAGAGAGGGAGGAGCCTCTGAAGCTCTGTCCTCACTGACTGTACTGGAGAGAGAGAGAGAGAGAGAGGAGAGGGAGGAGAGAGAGATGCAGGGAGGAGAGAGGGAGCCAGTACACACGATGCACGCCTGGGAGCTGGAGTAGTAAAGCAGTGTGAACAGCGAGGAGGGAAAGAGAGAGACAGCACTGAAGACTGAAGAGAAAGAGAGGAGAGGACTCAGGGAGACGGAGTGAGGAGCAGTTGAGGGAGGAAGCTTCACTTCCACTCACTCTGTGTCCAACTGTTAATTCTGCCTCAGCATCAGCATCTGGCAACGACAACAGCACATCTGTATACTGGTCGATGACAATGATTTCCTGGCTGCTGCTGCTTCTTCTTCTCTACTGCTTTGCCAGCACGGGTGAGTGAGTGGACGAGGTCCTTTTCTCATCTTCCTCCCTCACTGTGTGCAAGTTTGGATGCAGTTTGAAGCGCTGCTCTCTGTGCAGCGGAGAGGTGTGATGTGGCCTGATATCAGCTCAGCTGCTCATCAATTGTTTTGTTCACACCAGCGTGGAACCCGCCCCCCACCACCACCACGCTCTTTTGCATCTCCTTTTCAGCAAGTGATGTGTCAGTTTGTGTTGGAGCTGAGCGGACATGTATGGGACCACAGACCACAGGTCTCAGTGTGGTTTCTCTTGTTATTTAAATCAGACAGATATTAGTCAGACTGTAAATGTGCATATTTGTTCCAACCCAACTTTTCTTTTCTGAGCACGCGTTGCTGAAATAAAGCAGTAAACAAAGTGAGAGTTGAAAAGTGCTGATTGGAAGAAGCTTTAAACGCTCCGACTGCTCTTATTGATTTCTGTTGCCTCCATCCTGATTACTTCACAGCTCAGGTCCATTCACTGAATGTGAAACGACCGGCTTCACTGCTGCCATGTGGGTTCACACTGAAATGTGACAGAAATGTTTAGTGACTATTGAGATTATTGATGCTCTATACTGGAGGCTAGATACAGGAAGGTTGGAGATCTCCTCCTAGACGTGGATGGCAGCTCCGTCTGCCCATCCTCCGAGGTCCGCAACCTAGGCGTTATCCTGGACTCCACCCTCTCCTTTCATTCAAACATCAAATCCGTCACTAAAACATTTCCCGACTCCGGCCATCACTCTCCGACTCCGTAGCAGAGACCCTCATTCACGTCTTCATCACCTCTCATCTGGACTACTGTAACGGAGACCTGTCCGGGGTACCCAGTAAAGCCCTGGACAGGCTGTAGTATGTCCAGAACTCAGCTGCCAGGGTTCTGACCCGCACTAGGCCCTGGCAGCACATCACCCCAACACTCATCCACCTTCGCTGGCTTCCAATCAAGTCCTGCATCACCTATAAACTCCTCCTTCTCACATACAAATCCCTCCATAGAGACAGAGCCTTCAGCGTTGCGGCCCCCCCGCCCTCTGGAACTCTCTCCCTCCTGAAATCAGAAATGCTTCATCCCTGGACACGTTCAAAAAACACCTCAAGCATCACCTGTTCATCAAGGCCTCTGACCTCTGACTCTTCCTACACATCACTCGTTTTAATTACCTGGCTACAGTTTTTCCTCTGTTTTATTTATTAGTATGATTTTTTATGATCCTTGGGTTTCCTGAAAGGCGCTATATAAGTCCAATTTATTATTAGCTGCGCCGAAGGCCGAAGGTCTAGGAAGAAGGTTATATTTTCACCGGCGTTGGTTTGTTGGTTTGTTGGTTTGTTGGTTGGTCTGTTGGTTTGTGGTTTGTTGGTCGGTTGGTCGGTTTGTTGGTCTGTTGGTCTGTTAGTTGGTTTGTTGGGTTGTTGGTCTGTTGGTCTGTTGGTTGTTGGTTTGTTGGTTTGCCCGTTTGTTGGTTGGTTTGTTGGTCTGTTGGTTTGTTAGGTTGTTGGTCTGTTGATCTGTTGGTTTGTCCGTTTGTTGGTTGGTTTGTTGGTTTGTTGGTCTGTTGATCTGTTGGCTGGTTTGTTGGTTGGTTTGTTGGTTTGTTAGTTAGTTTGTCTGTTTGTTGGTTGGTTTGTTGGTCTGTTGATCTATTGGTTTGTTAGTTGGTTTGTCCGTTTGTTGGTTGGTTTGTTGGTCTGTTGATCTGTTGGCTGGTTTGTTGGTTGGTTTGTCCATTTGTTGGTTGGTTTGTTGGTTTGGAGGATTACTCCAAAAGTCTGCAATGGATTTGAATGTATTTTCTTGGAGGGGTGGGGTGTGGCACAATGAACAATCCTTTCGATTTTGGTGGCGATCCGGATCATGATCCGTCTTCGGGAATTTTTTTTAATAACTCCGGTCAGCCTGTGCATTAACACCACAGGCTTTAAGACATGCGCGGTGTAACTGATGAAGCGTCACCCTGCCTCTTTCCTTCTGCCTTCAGAGAGAGGGTCAGAGAGAGAGCGGGGTGGAGGGAGGGGGAGACAACTGTAGATTCAGGGTTTTTTCACATTAAACTCGGTGAAATTCTAGTTGAGTTCGACCAAAGCACACTTGGTGATTGTTGGAAAGAGTAACGATGAGGGTTTAGGTGAGTTTTATTTTGTTTCTGTCCAGTTTGAATGAAGTGTTGAACACTAATTAACTTCCTGACTTCACACCCAGAACAACCTACAAGTCAAACACATCCTTATACCAAATAGCGGCAGCTACCTGAGCAACAGTACGGCTACAGAAACTCTGTAAACATGAGGCATCATGTTGTTCTTCTTGTTCCTAATTCACCTGTAGTGTTCTGCTGACTTCCTGTTTTAACTTGCTCACTCAGCTCGACGTGCACATCTTCCAAATGTTCTCTTAATGTTGAGGTTGAGCGTTCAAAGCCAGCAGTGTGTGACTGAATCTTAACACACACACACACACATGCACACACATAGTAGGCTGTGGCACACCACCACTAATTTGAATCTGACACTGGTAATAAAGCCTTTAATATGGCTCTCAGTAGCTCTCTTTCAGGCACCGTACATCAACTCTCAAGAGGATAGCAGCTTTATTGCCTTGTTTTATGAGAGCATCAGTGTGTGCTGGTGTTGGAGCAAACTGAGTCCACCCCCCCTCACACCCCCTTTTTGTCTGAGAGGGGGCCACAGTTTCCAAATGACTGCTTCATTTGCAGAAGCAATGCTCTGTAGCACCGTGCTCCCCGGTGCACCACACAAAAGGCTTTTCAGTTGAAAAATCGAGCAAAACAAAGAGGGAAATTCCCCGATGCTCGGGCCCCGGCGGGGAGTCAACTTAGGCCCAGCAGGCCGCCGGGCTTTCAATACGCCGGTGGAAACCCTGATGACAACGATGAGTCTGAGATAGCCTACAGTCTGAGATCACAGGGACGGCATGATGCTTTATATAGCCCGCCTATCAGTTGTTCTCCCATTTGTCCGTGACATTGAAATCTTTCAACTAGGATCCACCGATACCAGTATGGGGTCTTGGGTCCGATACCTTGCTCATGTACCCGTACTCGCAAAACGGCTCCGATACAACGGCACCGGCAGCGTGACGGTTACCTCTCGTCATCATCTTTCGGGTCCTATCGCACGCGTTCACGCTCCAACTCCCCGACGGTGCGGGCGAGACGGGCCGGCGGTGCGCCCGACCCCGCGGGGCTGGGCTCCCACCCTCACTTTCTTTGCACCACGGGGTTTTGCTTGCACCCTCTGACTCGTGCGTGTGTTAGTCGCACCGGGAGCAGGGTACCCTGTCCCTTCCCGGCGGGGAGAGAGGGCGCACCAAGCCCTTTGTCCACGGCCCCGGGAAGCACCTTCGCCCTGAGCCGCTCCAAGCCGACCTAGAGCCGGTGGCGGCGCACCGCCTCGTATGCGGGAATCCGCAGCCTGCCGTGTGTCGCTCACACTTAACAAGGGTCTTTTGGCACAGAGAAGAACTCGTATCGGCGAGTACCCAGGTGTAAGTACTTGTTCTTGTACTTGTACTCAGTCTGAAAAAAAGTATCGGTATCGGTGCATCCCTACTTCCAGGACAGGTGGACTGGGCTGCTGATGTATCGCTCAATCCTCTGGGTTTTTGGAGCTGTAATCCCCAGTATGCCGTCAGAGCCCTGTTAATAAACCATACACTCTGTGCCACATCCCCATGCTCAGCAAAACTGCTTATCATGCACAGACGCTTCCTGACGGACACTTTGAAACGGATGTCTCAGTGTGGACATTGGACAAAGGTAAGTTTTACATGTCTGTATATTAAAAGGTGCAACAGACACCTTCTAGTTCTGCTGGCAGAGAGAAGGACTTCATTACCGATGAACCGTGTGGCGTAATGGCACCAATAAATGCAATGATGCTTCTGCAGTGTCTCAGTTAATGGTCATGGAACGTTATTCTCTGATGCAGCCGCCTGGTTCTGATTTGTGAGAAAACTGGACTTTGAAATAAAAGTCTTGCCTTAAAGGCTTTAAGGGATCGTCAAAAGAAAGATCACAAAAGAAAGATGGCCAAATAAAAGCAGAGATAATATTCATTTTTTTGGTTCTTGAGCTCTTTGTGATTGTCGAGAACAATTACTGGTGTGAAGTAAACACTGTTTGAAGGCCAGCCGATGAAGCGGAAAGATTAAAGTCATTAAGTTTTTATCATGAATCACAACACTAATCATAGAGGAGCCCCATCTGGGGTTCATTTATATACTGAATACTTTCCATCTAGACTACTAGTAGTCAAATATTCATGAAATGTAATTCTTAATAAAGGCTAAAACTGCATCTGTGAAAACCAAGAGACAAATATGAATGGACATACCCCCATTGGCCTGCTTGTCAAAGGCTTCACGTTCATACCTATTTGATTTAATATTGTTTTTCATGTTGATGCATCTGCATCTTTTAGTGTGAGGAAACTAGTTCATCAAAGTGAGACCACAGACTCTGGTATATATTTAGCTGATCCTCAATTAAAGATGAACCTGTTTTAGTCTTGCATTATTAGGTTATTGTGAACTCTTCATCCCCAGTGCTTCGTGGTTGATGAGCAGTTACACTCTCGTCAGCTCGTCAGTTGATTATATAAAAGAGGAGTCAGTGCTGAGTTTGCTGCCAGGAGATCAACATGAGTCTGAACTTCCCCTCCAGCTCAGAGCAACTTTAACAGCACGTGTAAACCTACCGACCTCCTGCACGTGTCTCAGAGGGCTTTTCCAAACCAATGTCAAACAAATGCCGCGTTGATTTACATTTACATTACAAGTTTAGGCACGCCGAGCTGCGCCCGATATGGACCGTCTCCGGAGTCGGGCCAAAGTGCACCCAGCCTGCCTCTAAGCGGGTTTGCGGTGACGTCTCGCAACAAGGGAGTTGCGAGACTCAACTCACGTCTGTGCAGGAGGCCAGACGAGAGGAAGACGCTGTGTTCAGCTCTCATCTGTAGCTTCTAACTGAATCTCTGTGGTTTGAATAAATAACAAAATAACGGGGGGCTTTTATTGTGAAGAGTTTATTGGAAATGAAATGTGTTTATCCACCGTTTTACAGCCGCTCCTTTGACCACTAGTCACAGCCACGGCGGGTTACACACACCCTGAAGCGGGTAGTTGTAACGGAGGCCGTGCTGGGCCGACATGCCGAGTCAAACTGAGTTAAGCCAAGCCGGCGCAGGTGTACGGAGAGAGGCTGTTAGTGGTTGTTGTTGTGCATCGACAGCAGGATTCATTCAGGGATCTGCGGGACTTGACCTCCAGATAACATTGCTGTCAGTCAGGTGAACACACCGTGACACGTCTCCTGAACCCTCTCTCTATCGCCTGTGGTTGAAGAAGACAGGGCTTCGCTCTGGGGGTATGAGCGGCACATCACCTCATCTTTTGAACACAGGGAAGCCATATTGACTTTCCCAGTGGAGCGTGATCGTGCTTGTTTATGCCTCGTCCGTCTTTAAGGACCCCCCCCCCCACCACTCACACACACACACACACACAAATCTTTCAGTAGGATGCTGTTCACCTTGACTCGAGTTCTGTGGTCAGACTTCAACCACAGACACTGAAGTGTCTCGCTCACGGCTGACACTGATATCGAACCTCGTGGAGAGCCGAGAGCTGATGTTGTGTCTCAGCATCTTAATTATTAAAGGCAGTGTTGAACATGAATTGCAGCCTGCGTGCACGTTTTTATGGCCTAAAACATTATTTAAACAGAACAGCTAATGCTGGTAGTGAGAGCAACAAGTTAGCGGACTGCAGGGTGTTTGAGTGCCGTCTCTCTGCTCCGCAGTCTGCACACCCCGCAGTGCGAGGCCACCAACGCAATGGTAGGGGAAGATCTGGCCAGAATTTTCAGTTTAAAACATTAAAAAAATGAGTTAACATTACCTTTATATTAAGGTTCCATAATAAGCGTTGATAAGTGTTAGTTATATATTTATATTGACATTAATTTATGTATATTTTTATATTTATTGCCTCATTTATTTATTTCATAGGCTTATTCATTCATATTTGTTTATTTATTTAATAGTGAATGCAACGGCATTCCATAGCATGAGGATCGACATCTACATGAAAATGATGAACAACAAAAAAAAAACATTCAATTGTGTTTTTGTATTTACATATGTAATACTTTATTCACATTTTATCAACCTTGCTTGTTTCAGATGGGGGAGCTGCAAAAGAGCGTAGATAACTGTTATTATAAAAGATTTATTATCCTTAATTGTTCTCGCTTTAGATCCGGTAGCTGCAAAAAAACACAGTCAACCCCCCCGAGGTCGACGTTGTCGTATATACGAAATAATTCATATGATAATTATGACAATTTCACACAAACGTCTCACAGGATGAAATAATGAAGTGATGACATGTTGGACAGACGTGGATGTAAACTGACACTTGACTGGTTGGCGGAGGCGTATAACCACGATGCGGTAATTCTAGTTTTTACTTCATTTGATCTCCATCATGTTGATGGAAGCGTTCAGCTGCGTAAAATGCCACCACCACTGCATTTATTTTTATCAGACGCCACGGGCGTGTAATATAGACGTACTCGTGAACATTTTGGTGAACTGCCAACTCTGTCAAATACACATCACACCACAGACGGGGTTGGAGCTGGACAGATCCGGCTCTCTACATTGTTGATGTGATTTGATTTTATCTCTTTATTCAGAGCTTGGCTCACTCAATCTCTCTCCCATCAGTCACACTCTCGCACACAGCTGGACACACATGCTCATAGTTGAGGTCTTCTTCGAATGATCAATGGTGCAAAGTTTATTTTTTTTTGTTTGCATGCGTATATGTGTGGACATAAGTATGCAGAGTGCATGAGTGTGTGCAGAGAGGCATGTGTTTGCATGTGGATCAGGCTCCACAACACCAATTACAACCCTATGCCTCTCTTTCGCAATATAAATGTAAATCAGCCTTTTAGCTTGTACACAAGAACTCCTGAAGGGGAGGGGGGAGACGTTAAGAGTGGGAACAAAGTACCTCACCTCCAGGTAATGATGTGTTTCCTTGCCATTACCATGCAGCCTATCACAAAGGTGTTGTGCTGCTTGAATATAGCAGTGCACCTCACGCTTCCCAGTGGACACTTGTTTAGGGCTTTCTGTTGTTTAGTCCAGTCTGGTTGCTGCATAGATTAGGCTCTCTATCTCTCTCTGGTTGGCTGAGTGGAACCGAGAGGTAGCTGGTCGGTGGCATCGTGATGGCATCTTGTCATTAATGTTCAGCAGTTGTCTGTGATCTAATGACCACGAGGCACAAACCCATCGGGCAGAAGCAATCACCATAGGAGCTTATAAAATACATGTTCTCTGCATGCTTTCTATGAATGAATTCGTCTGTAGATCCGGCAGAACCTTTCTAATAAAGATAACTCATTGAGATAACTTCTGTTATGATTAGACGCTACATAGAGTGTTTGCATGTTTACATGTTCTCCCCGTGTATAGCGTGTGATAGACTGGAGACATTAAAGCATGTAAACATGTTCTGGTAGAAACCCAAAATACAAATAGGAACCTCGAAATAAGCATAAAAGTTTGCCTCCCTTGAACAAAAATATTAAAACCTACATATGTTGAGTGTCTTAATAGCCCCTTTTTCTTAGTCGAATTAGAAAGTGGTTTCACATATTGCTCAACATCCTCCAAGAAAACTAAAAAGTAAGGAATTTATTGTTACATTTTTACTTATGAATAAAAGATTAAAAGAAAACTTTTACTTATTATAAGAAAAAACACATTTTCCCATAATAATGATCAAATGACAAGTCTTTATGTCTTTTCTAATTTCTGCATGAAGTGACTGACAGGGTAACTTTAGGACTGATTTTTGAAGGACACTTCCTTAGCTTTATTCACTATTAGGTATTTATGAGGAAGAATCCAGACCTTCTTCCAAAAGTCTATATGCCATTTACAAATCAATTCCAATGTGTCATAATGACATAACAATGACTCTTTGAAATAGAACCGTTATGGCTCTATTATTATTATTTTGGAGATGTGGTGACAAACAGATTCTTCCTACTGGCGAGTCAGCTGGGTTGGACTGATCTCTACTTTCTTATTAAGCAGTAAAACAGCGACTTACAAGATTTCTAATAAACGATCACTGCGGTCTCTGCGTGGGGATGAACCTCACCTGTCAGTCCAACAAAGGGGCGACGCGGCGCCCAGTATACGTTACAGTGGGAAAGTCCTCTACGCCGTGCAGTCCGTTCAGCAGAGACCGAATCAATCAAAAGATGTACACTAAACTGATGGTTTGAAATAAATCGGCAGACGCTCGAGGCCAAATTTCCCACAAAGATCCAAATTAGCGACTGTACTGAAGCTAACATCCATAATACGTCAACCTCCTTGTAAAGATTCGATTTATCACTATCATTTAAATAAATTGGCAGCAATGAAGCCCATGAGTAATATGCCAATACTATACTTTTATATCCTCTGTTACTTGGTAGGACAGAGATCCTTTATTGCTTATGGTAAGCTGTGTCTGAAACAATGATGAAGTTAATTGCTATAAGATGAGCTGTCAGGTTCACAGATGCTTTTGAGGAAGAAGAAGTGCATTTAAGTGCTTTCATTTAATTAATTAGAATCATATTTGTATCTCCCGTGATATCACAAAAATTGTCAGCTGTAACTTCCCTATTTCAGCATCTGCTTCTCCATGGGAGGGTTTCCCATCCCGACATGACACACAGATCAAACATAGCCACAGCCTGAATAAAACAACACAGCCACGTCTCACTGGGCTCAAGCCCAAGTCCTCCCCCCCGACACCCCACAGCAGGCACAGAGTGGCCATTACACATGCCTCCCGCTTCTTCATTATAGGGGACAACCACACAAATTGTGGCCTTACATGGAGATGACGAGACCGAAGCCAAGACTTGGTTAAGGTCTGCAAACCTTGTCACAGTAAGTGAGTTGATAAGCGAGGATGAGGAGCGAGGATGAGGAGCGAGGGAGTCTCTCGGGGCATGCTGGGGGGAGACTGGAGGTTGATAAACACAGATGGACTCGGAGTGTCGTATATTGTGGGCTTATCTAAAGTGATAACGGCACCGCTGAGGGTCCAGTAATGAGGTATGAGTGGGAGGGAACCTTATAAAAGGCCCTAATGTCAGATCAGACAGCTGCTAGAGAGGCGGGTGGAGGAGCAGACACTCACTACTTTTCTCTCTCTGCGAGGCATAAGGGGAGAAAACATTAGAATGGATTTAGGTGTGTGTGTTGTTACGGCTGTATGTTTTCTGTGCTGTAGTCCCTTTTACTTCTCTAGTAGCTCTGCCCAAGTGTGCCGCATTTGCTCAACAAGGTTGGGAAGGAAGTGCTTAAAAGCTCCTGTTCCAGCCGCAGCAGAAGGGAGAAGCTTCTGGTGGGGGGGGGGGACGACTGCTGGTTTTGCTGCCCCTCAGCTTAGGACTTGATATTGTCTTAAAAGGTGCCTTCTGTGGTTGGTTTGGATCCATGTTAGAGTGTTGTTCGTTCCAATAGGGCTGCCCAAGGGTGGGGTGTAACAATAGGGGGCTCGTCCGGGATCTATCGCACCGAAGTGAGAATCCTACCCCTAGACCAGGTGTTGCTCTTTTTAAGGGCAGTGTTTACAACTTTGATCAGATATTGTTAGGAAATAAAATAGTGAAGCAGGTTTCCTCTGTCTTCCAGCTTATGAGAGTTTTGCTGAAGGGAGCAACGGAACACAAATATCACGGTTGGAATCGTTTCACAAATTTGAGTCACGGATCGGATCAGCAGAAAAAAAGGGAGCAAATATAATTTCACTTTGCCGTCAAGACCGATGCTGATCGTCGATGAGCCGTACCGGCCGATACTGATCATTTATGTTGATGGTATTAACATGCGTCCTCAGTGATCCGATCACAAGTGGACAGCTCTAAGTAGAGGTGTGAACACACTCAAGATGCACTGAGATCTGATCACTCACACCACATTCAGAGGTGGTCTCGGCCACATATGGTCACATTCTCTTAGCAGTGTGTCCCGGCCACATTAAGGACCGCCTACTCATCTGATGTCCAGCTGGGATCCGCGCCCCTCATGTGAATAGACAGAAAGACGCAATAGAAACGGCCTCTGTGCTCTACTGTATCCTATCAGTACAACTGTATTCTAATATATATCTCATCTTTAGACTACATACCTACAGACTAGAGACAGGAAGTGCATTATTATCACACTGACGGAGATGTGTCGGTGCTTTCCCGCCCGCTCTCTGAGGCTCTGTACGCCGCCATTCCTTGGCAAAGTATATTATATTTATGTATCCTCGAGGAGACGAGGAGGGAGGAGACGAGGAGGCTTCTGGAGGAGCTGAGAGCTAGAGAACACCGGCGTAATCCTTCGCGGAAGTCTTTTACCGACTGACGCCTCTGTTGTTGCGAGAGGATGCGTCGTGGCGGTGCATCCACAGATGATTCCCATTATGTGATTCCTGATTGGTGTCTGCATCTTGAGTGATCACGTTGATGACGGCTTAGAGCCGATTGCCCAGAATAAACTAAAAAAAGACTCTTTATTATCTGTGAGTGCCGGTGATTAGTTTCTTCTGTTGTTTCAACATATTATATATCCATCTTCCCGTGAACCAAGAGGAGATTATTGTTTCTCTTGGGAGTGCAGAGCCACAGAGTTGCAGGTCTTCTTGGCAATCGAGGTTGTTTATGGCTCTTGGCAAGGTAACGGATAGCCCCTTGAAGTGTCCTGGGGTTTGCCCCTGTGTATGAAGCTCTGCTGCATTGCTTTAAGAACACTTTGCCCTGATGTTGTGTATAGAAGCGTGAGCACTGTGTGAGGTCAATGCCAGTCAAGGTTACCTCCTAAAGGCCAGGCTAGAGAGTTCAACTAAAAACATGTATATGAACACGGCTGCTGTGAGTTCTCTGAACTGACAGAAGGGCGATCTAAACTTGACTGTATGTGGTAAAAAAAAAGAAAATAATATCACTCTAACACATTACGACCAAGCTCTCAGGTTGTATGAGTGCAGGAGAGGTACTTTGGGGGTAAAGCAACAATAAAAATGCTGCACCGCCAAGGTGCCACTTTGAGTTTATCAAATGGAATGCCAAGTAGGAGGGGAGGGGTAGTGAAGGAGCTTTGGCAAGCCTGGCATCTCTGGGGGCGCAGGAACTCTGTCAGTCTGATCAACTCACATGCAAGCCAGCTAAACTTGGGAAATGGAACCAAGGAATCTACGCGTCTTTGAAAATCACTCTTACTGGGAGTGAGTGGCACATTATAACACACCTCTGAGAGGTGAGCTAACTGCACATCTGCACCCTGATAGGCCGACAAAACAGGTATCACTTAAATCCTTCACATTTCCCCCCCATCTTTCCCCTTCTCCTTCCCTCTCCTGCTGCCTCACTGTGTCTCTCCTCTTGCAGCCCGTGGGAGTATGGCACTTGTCAAGCCATGTAAACCTCAAAAATCTTGACATGACGGAGCTGCAGCGACTCGTGGGATCTTTGAAATCATTAAGAGAAAATGGCTTTAAGTGCATAACGCCACTCAAACCTCCCGGTGCTCCGTACAGTTCACAATCAGGAAAATCTGTGTATATAGCAGGAAGACGGTTGATTGAAAAAAACAAAAAACAATAGAGGAAGTCAGATGCATGTGCATTATCACAAAACAGTCTACATATCTTCAGTTTATTCATAAGGTATGACTTTTATTTAATCTTTTAAATATTCGGTTATATCTGCAGTAAAGTGACTTTAAAGCAGTTTTAACTTGGTAACAGCAGCACATATTGAGAGAGATTGAGTGAGCTGTAGAGCTGCCACCAATGCCTTCTCTTTCCACCCTCCGTAGGATGTGTCTCTATCCTTACACTGCCTTGTGTACGTACCCATTCACACACATCTGATTTCTGATGACTGAGAGATGCCGTAGAGATCCCTCTCACACGTCTTTTACTCTCTTTCATTCTCTCTTACTACTAAAATGCCACCACAACAGAAAAAAACTCAGAATTTAAAGTCATTTAGCTGAATGAATGAATGAATTGAACTTGTGAGTGCAGAAATAAAAGCCTGCAGCTGTTACAGCCCAAACCTATTAGAGCCCTGTGTGTTTTATGCCCTGTCGCTGCAAGGCTAGTAATATCTAAGAAAAAACGTCGGCAGTCATACAGTCATATATTCAGAATCAGTTTTATATACATACTGTATAAGGAATGTGAGTCCGATTTTAAGCATCGCTCTAAATGTACTAAAACAAGTATAGGGACGAGGGCAACAAAGCTTGACAAATAAAGTGTTGTACACAAGCAATGAAATATAAGCAAGTGTATATATATATATACAGTATATATATGTATATATACTGTATATATATATATATATACAGTATTTCAGTGGTGCAGTGGATTTCAATTCTGCAGCGCAACTACACAACAATCATGGCTCACAATCACAGGTTTTGGGAGGACGAGACTTTGAATCTGGAGTCTGTCCCGGGCTTCAGAGTGTGAAGTTGCATATTTTTTAAGTACTTTGGGGGCGTTTAGTGAGTTATTTCGGAGATACAATAAGTTAGAATAGTAAACATGATTTAATATTTTTTCATATCTAAACATCATAAGAACTCTCTATAGCTGATAGGCAACTGCCTGGGGCCCCAACTAAACGGCACCGCACCAGGACTTTGATTAGCCTTAAACACACAGAGAGGAAATGCAAAGCTCCCACTTCACACACTCTTCTGTTCTGAAATAACGTGTTGATGCATTTCACCCGTCCTACATGTAAGCATCGTAGGAGACTCGTAGGAGCATCGTAGGAGCATCGTAGGAGCATCGTAAGAGCATCGTAGGAGCATCGTAAGAGCATCGTAGGAGCATCGTAGTAGGAGCATCGTAGTAGCATTGTAGGAGCATCGTAAGAGCATCGTAGGAGCATCGTAAGAGCATCGTAGTAGCATCGTAGTAGGAGCATCGTAGGAGCATCGTAAGAGCATCGTAAGAGCATCGTAGTAGCATCGTAGTAGGAGCATCGTAAGAGCATCGTAGGAGCATCGTAGGAGCATCGTAGTAGGAGCATCGTAGTAGGAGCATCGTCGTAGGAGCATCGTAGGAGCATCGTAGTAGGAACATCGTAGGAGCATCGGGCTGCTGTAAGGCTCCAGGGAGCAACTTGGGGTTCAATGTCTCCCTCAAGAACCCTTTTTTGAAGGGTGGTGTCCCGAGGTGAATTAAATAAGTGCCAATCCTTAAGATTTCAGTCCTGGTTGATACCCGATTAACTGGTGGTTAACTACAAATGTGATTTAATACTTCAGGTCTGGGGGCAGCAAAACAAACTATAGTCATTTTAATAAAGAAGTCGAGCAATAACTGGCTTCTTTCCCACCGTTCTGTGAGCAACCAGGATCTGATTTTATGCTGCTCACAGTGAAAGTGAAAGTAGTTGGTTACCTGGCTGAAAAGTTGGAAGTGTGCAGCCTGTCGCCTGCAGCTCTTCATCTAACAGCTCACTGTGGCTCTTCCTGACGGTTCCGTTCCTCCCTGCATGCAACACTTCAAACTGATCCGCTGTCAAAAAATGCCCCAAATGACCGTTGCCTTGTTTTGTAGACACAGTTTTGATGAACTATAGCGGTCAGCTCACCGACACGTTGTATTTCCTGTGACTATACATCATATTAAAGTCATGTTGTGGTTTGCCAGTTAAATGCTTTTAAAGTGAGGCTGCAGCAGCTTTAACAGTAACTTACTACGGATTATTTTTTCTTCCAGAAATGTCACCACAGACACCCAGTTCGTAATACTGCAAATATATAAATATTGCAATGCTTTCATCAGTGCATACCTCACTCTGTGATAGATAGTAACTTAAAAGACATTTATTTAAATCAAAATCTTTGAGATTGCCACTTTAAAAGGGGCCGATATGTCATATATTTACTGTATCACCATGATATGCCATCAAATATTAGGGAAACATGCTAAACTTGCTTCTCCGACAACAACGCTACAGCCATGTTCTCCTTGAAAATTTCCGTTCCGGTCCGGTGTGATCCCGTCCACGGTCCATTTCAACGCCCCCGATGCCACATATGAAACCAATTGGCATATAAACATGCTTCTGCAGCCGTGGAAGCAACCAAACGAACCGGATTAACAGAGATAACGTTAACGTTAAAGCCTCAGCACATCTCTCTGGGGTCCGTGTGGGTTATTAGTGATTCTGACTACTGCTGGCCAAAAGCTCAACTGTCCCGGTTTGTCCGGGACTGTCCCGGTTTCAAGCTGATGTGTCCCGAGTCCCGACACATATCTGTAAAACACCCAAATGTCACTAACAAACTGTCCCGGTTTCCACTACAATTAAAATAATAATATTATATTTACATAGACGTTTATCATGTTCCACTCATTCATTAATTTGTGTGCATGAGATAAGTATACAGAGAGGCAGCACAGCGCACCGCTGCAGTCTCTATAGAGAGTGATGTCAAGACACAATTACCCACGGACACAACAGATATCCGCTGGTTACCTTTTAGTGTAGTTTTGAACCCCAGAACCCTCCGTGCTTATGTGCACATCAAACGTGTCATTTTGATTAATTATTCTACAGAGTTCCTTCTGCGCATCAACAGGCATTTAGCTCCTCTTATTACTCCGTCAGGACCGGCCGTTCCTATCAGTCTTTCACCCGGACGGTGTCTCCATCCTGGACAAAATGTCGTCTGAGCTCCACAATTTGAATGATAACAGCCTGAGACGAAACGAGCTGAAAAATAATGTACGTATGCCCACACAACAATATGTCTCCTCTGAGGGAAACTACAGGACTCCCAAACTGTCAGTGCGTCATGAGGGGGATAGTCTGTGATTAAAGGGGGAGAAAGTAGTGAATGTGATAAATCATGATTGTCACTCACAGCCTCTGCAAACGCTGTCTGATGCTGTAGTTATTGGTATTAATCTGTGTTAGACAGAGGTAAATATAGTGGACACGTGGACACTCTCATTGCCCTGTCTGAAAATATCCCCTTTGATATCGACAGCCAACCAGGCCATTGTCTCCTCATCACCAGGAGGTATATAGTGGTTGTCCTGTTATCTCCCTCCACCACGGTGCAGACCTCCCTCGCCAATCATTGTCACACCGGACGCACTGCCACCATCAAATAGATGCTGTCAAACGGAGCTTTAGAAGTGACAAATGATGATGCCGGTGTAGTTGCAGCGATCCTCGTAGTGAGAGGAAGGTCCCTGCAGAGACGGCAGAGCTCGATGCTCCAGCGGGGGAACTCTGATCTCACTGCTGCCATCAGGCTTGATGAGAAAGAGAGATACCTGCTTCCAAACAAAACTGCTGCATGATCAGGTGTTGAATATATAATCTCAATCATTATTAGAGCCTTACACTACACTTCATCTCATGCAGTCTCAGCTCAGGCTCAAACGACAGCAAAATAAGTTACTGGCTCCGAGCTGCAGCTCCTGGAAAGAGCACCCACAGTATGTTCATCAGTGTGCTACACCATCAGGTGAACATCAGCTGATTTTATTTTTATTGCCACACTGCGAGTAGTAAAATAGTACGTCCACACCAGGTTATAACCGAGGCAGTATTCTTTATGTAGAAGCCAGTAATGTTCTACACTGGTATCATGTTGGTTTCTCTTAGCTACTACTACTACTGCTGTTGCCGCCGCCGCATTTTTCAGCGATTGGTTGGCGAGCACTTCTGTTCTGGAAAACTGCGAAACTTCGCAGCGTTATTTAGCATTCTTCCAAACATGCTAGCATGACATGGTTACCAATGGATTCCTCCTGTAAGTGTTCTAGTTTCATATGATACCAGTACCTTCACTCTAGCTCTAAAACTGAGAGAGTTACAGCCTCTGAAAGAGTAAAGTCGTCTGAGGACGTCGGCGCCCTTTAGAAGTGGAAGAGGTTAAGAGATCAGCACGCGTTCCATCAGTCTGATTTCTATTTTCTCCCAGTGGGGAGAATGAACGACATCCTGGCTTCTTCAGTATCATTATTTATGTGAACATATGAAGTACCAAAAAAAAAAACTGGAGCGATTTAACTTCCCTTTGTCACTGTCATGGACACGTCAGAGTTAGTGGAGTAATTACCAGTTGGTGAAATGCAATCTGCTGCTGATAAAGTCAGAGCCTCTTCAGCATGCCAATGAGCAGAAGAATGCAAACACAACCACACATTGAATCGTTGCCATTGTTCCCGTCTGCTACATCAACATGATTCTGTATTCAGAACCTGAACAAGGAGATGGACCAAGAATACTTGCTTCTCTCAAGTCTTTAGTTGCTTTGTTATATATATATATATATATATTTATGATGATTGAGCTCAGACAACATTCAAAGTTAATTAATGAAGTAACACAGAGAAGAAATGACGTCGGCCACCGTAGTCGTCCGACATGTTCGGCACACGGGAGAGGTTTCAATCTGCAACCTCCCCGCTAGACGTCTCCAGATGTTACACACTGGATAAAATAGTCTGTAAAACATTTGCATTTTTTTTTTCAATACTGTATCCACATTTTGAAAATGTGTGTTTTCCTGAGGGATGGCCTAAATCTCTTAAATGTGTTACTCAGGTTCAGAAAGTGTCCTTTTCAACATGATGTTACTGCTACATAAAAGAAGCTGCATTTCTATTAATAAAGCTCTTCTTTATACTACAAGTGTTGGTGCAGTTTTGACCTCCTCAGACTGTTTTCCCTTCTCCGTGCACCTCTGAAGTAGGTGAAGTAGTGCCAGAAAGCCAGACTCTGTAACTACATGTTGGTGCACAGTGTAAAAAATTGGCACAAAATAGAGTCTCCTTTGGCAGTCAGCGGGAACGGAGTCAAATACATGTGCTCTGTTGGTCTGCTGGCTTCCCTGGGAGCAGAGCTACGCTTAATGAAGTTGTTAATTATGCTGCAATGTATTGGGTTTGGTCGGCCGCCATCCTGTTACTCGTACTGCAAAAGGAAAGGATGCAGATTTCTTGGCGAACAAATCACTAATTATATGTGCTGAAGGTGGGATCCTGGAATGGGAACAAAATAAAGTAGAGCTTGTTTGGAAGCTGCTGGGGTTTAGTGAGAGAAGGATGGGAGACAGAGAGAGTCGGACTACCTGGGCTCCAACACCAACTACTGGCTATACTATAAGAACCGAGATAATGTCTACATCCCTCTCAGACTCAGTACAACACCTGGCCTATATGAGAACTGTACAATTAACAGCTCAGCAACTACCTACCTGGAACAGAATGACTGACAGTTTCATGCCAGTGTTTGTCTGTTCTGTACACAGCGACCTCCCTCTTCGTTCCACTTTAGAAGACTTAGGATAAAATGAGGCATCACGGGAAGAAAAGCCAGTGTGTAGTGCACATCGGTGACAATACGAAGGGGGATAATCGTGCCAAAAATCACAGCCATCAGGTCTCACTGGCCAATCAGAACCCCATACACATCTTGCTTAAATCCTTTTTATCTGCCATACTCAGTCTGTGGTGCCCTTAATCCCTATTGCACCCACCAACACCGCACTAGCTCCTGGCTCCTCGCCTCTCAGCGCTCAGCACACTGACCCCCATGGATCCATTGAAAAAACCCACACACTTGAGTGTTTTTATACATACTCTCCAATCATTCTTTCATGGGAACGAGACAGGAAAATCATGCAGAATCTTGGGGGAAGAAGGAGAACAGAGAGTGGGAAAAGTGTGATATAAGTAGGCCAGTAAGCTTGGATTGAAAACGCCAGATTATGAAGCACTCTCTTGCAGTTGCATCATGTCGAGGTTTCAGATATTACAGAATGTTATCACTTTGAATTCAGCAGCTTATGAAATCTTTTTCTTTTTTTCTTTTTTACAAGCAATCCAGGCCGGGGTGAAGCCCCGAACAAAATCAATGCTTGTTTACATTATTGAGTGTCTTTTGAATCTGGCGTCTGGAATGCAGCATTTCTCAAGAGTGGAGAGCAGCCACAGAGAGACGATCGTTGGCACAGGACAGACTGAGGACTCTGTTTGGACATTCACAGAGACAATAGTTTAAAGGCCGTGTAAACTAGGGATGCACCGATACCACTTTTTTCCGGCCGAGTACAAGTACTTACATTTGGGTACTCTCCGATACCGAGTACCGATACGAGTACTTCTCTGTGCCTAAAGACCCTCGTTAACAGCCAGCTGGAGGGTGTGAGCGACACACGGCAGGCTGGAGAGTCCCTCATACGAGGCGGTGCGCCGCCACCGGCTCTCGGTCGGCTTGGAAAGGCTCGGGGCGAAGTCTGCGGCGATGTCGGCAACCCACCCGATCCGTTTTGAAACACGGACCAAGGAGTCTAACGAACGCGCGAGTCAAAGGGTGCAAACAAAACCCCGTGGCACAATGAAAGTGAGGGCCGGTGCGCGCCGGATGAGGTGGGATCCCGGCCTCGCGGGGTCGGATGCACCACCAGCCCGTCTCGCCCGCACCGTCGGGAGGTGGAGCGTGAGCGCGTACAATAGGACCCGAAAGATGGTGACGAGAGGTTAATGTCACGCTGCCGTAAAGTGGTATCGGTGCCGTTGTATCGGAGCCGTTTTACGAGTACGAGTACATGAGCACAGTATCGGACCCGATACCTGATACTGGTATCGGTATCGGTGCATCCCTAGTGTAAAGCAATAACAAATCTGCATTCTGGGTTTGTCACACCACAGAAACATGTGTTACTAACCACCCAGCCACATTTGATTGATTAAAATAGTGTATAGCCAAGTATATAAAATTATTATTTTAGTATTCACCCCACAAATAGGTTGGACATTTAAACTTCCTGACACCTCTGGAGTGCAGCACATTTGCGTAAAAACACAAGTGTGACAGATTGAAATCAGCTGAAATGAGATTTCTATTTGAAGTGAAATGGTTACAGCTTTCTACTGCTCAGTAAAGACAGCTGGTTTGATTGTGTATTACATCACTTTAACCACATGATGTGACAGAAATTCAGAAGCTTCTCTTGGAGCCGTTCTGCAGTGTTTATTTCTATTTTCCTTCAAATGGCACATTGAGTTGTCTCATGGAGGCTGGCTGGTCGGCTGCACTGCTTCCTGACGAGCAGTCGTGACAGCTGAGAGGGGGGGTAGGAGATAATCTTTCTCCTCCTCCATGATGCATTCACACAGCGGGGGTGCCTGCTTTCTTTCTTTCTCTCTTTGGATCGATCTCTAATCAGGAAAATTAATTTGCAGCATCTTTTGGTAACACCTTTCAGAGATGCACCGATCCACCGACCCGATTCAGATACCTGACTTTGAATGTCTGCTGATACTGATATATAATTCCGATATCAGAGCTCTTTTTGCATAAAATGTCTTTAATTTAAATGTATTCCAAAGTTCGCCTCAAAATAACTGATCCTCTGAGTTACACTCGTCTCTTTCCCAATGGAAGTCTACGGGGTAAAGGGTCTTTTTGGGCCCGATGGCGTCACGTGAGGGACACGGAAGTTGCAGTACCGCCGTTTGACCACTACGAAAGTCCGGATCGACGACCGGCGCTTTTCCTGGGGGCTTGGTTGTGGATCGGTGACCTCAGTCCGATATCCAATATCTGAATTACGTCACATCGGAACCTGATACCGATATGTGATCGGTCCCATCTCTAACACCTTCAACACTACGTGCTCAATAGCCTCTACCGGGCTGTTTTTGCACCAGACGCTGCTGTCAATCAAACAGTACACCCATTTAAAAGTGAAACAAATCACCAACTGCCTGGTTGTTGCTTTTGAGTTTTACGGTTTCTTGTGGAGAAAGTTAATTTAAATGGAAATGTCACACTTTGTTCTTTCCTTCAGAAATATGAACGCAGGCCTGACGGCCTCAGCAGCTGCTCTTTGAAAATATACCTGTTTATTTTGCTGGTGTACTGAGCTGCACAGTGCCTGTGCATGTTCCTGTATAAAGAAAGTGGTGTGTGTGTGTGTGTGTGTGTGTGCGCGCACTGAGGGATGGAGTGGAGTGACATGAGCGGGTATGGGGGTATTTGATAAAGCCGGGGCTGCTGAGGAAGTGGCACTTCGATGTGATGAAGGAGATGAAAGCCAAAGGCACGTTAATTATGCATCTGTCTCCGATGGATAACACTCGGAGGAGACATGTCCTGATTCATTTGGCAGATTATTCTTCACTTCTGCTCGGGGATTTCAAGGAGATGATTTATTGATCTTGTTCCAACTGTGTCCTGTTGTTATTGCTGAATTCTGATGTGCCTCTGATTATGGACCGCCTCGGCTTCATAAGTGAGTGCAGCTGGAGAGAGGAGAGGAGGACGCTCTGGAGGCACCAGCCATGTCTGCTCTTCCCCGTTCTATTCCTTCATGTCAGATAAACCTTTAAACCTTCTTTTCTTTTAACTTGTTTCTGTGCTACTTTAGTTGTCATGAAACAAAACGCTCAAAACTCCATTACTTACACAATGTTTGTCTGCTTGAAAGCTCATCAAACATCCCACCGACAGACAGAAATAGCTTTCTGGTTCTTTTCAAGCTCAGAGAGCAACGTCACAGAAGTAGTAATAAAGCATTTCATTGAATAATAACTACTTGTACAATAAAGAATAGGTAATAATACATTTGTTTACAGATGTATTAATCTATGACTTAATGGACTAAATTACAAAGTAATTCATTATTTGACATTTGTATAAGCAAATAAAAGAAGAATGAAATATCAAGACATCAATAAATAGTTCATATAAAAAAAGGGATTTACAAAATCAAAATACTACTACAAATGAGAATACCTTAACCATGAGATCATTGAAATGTGATTTAAAATAAGTTTTGGCTTTGTTGTAATATTTTAATTTTGAAACAAAAAAACGTGTGCACGCGCCGCTACCCCGCCACGTAGCAGCTAGGTAGTCGGGTAGTAGTGCGTGCAAACAAGCGAAACTGTGATGATACTAAGAGGAGGTAGCTAAAATGATGAAGGGTTCAAAAACACTGCATCGTGGCTCCAAACGGGAACTATTAGGAAGAGAAGTGCGGATCAGGAGGAGAATACTTCGAGCAGCAGCTGTAGAAAGTGAAGTGGACGACAGTGAACCTAGTGACTACTTCAGCAGCGCCAGTGAAGAATCCACAGCACAAAAACAACAACAGACTGGTAGGTCCGAATTCCACGTTTGTCAAATTGAATAAATAGTGTTGTGTGACTCATAACGTTGACATTATAATTATTAATAATCAGCCAACAGTGGGTGAAGGTTTCTCCGGTGTACTGTAGTGATTTGAGCTTCAGTAACGTCGTCATCGTTGACCCGGCACCTCAAAGTGCTCTCCCTCTATACTCCCTGCTGGTGTCTTAGAAGGACACAAAGCTTTGAGATGACATTACAGTGCATGTGCTAATCTATATCAGAGTCAAAGCTGAGGGTTATTCCTGGAGTTCTTATAGAGCTACTGTGAAATGAAATGACACCTCGTTGGCATCACAAGCCCCTTCAGACCTGAACCAAACGGTACCACGATGGGGACCAGTAGTGGTAAAGCTCAGCCAGCCCACACAGCTGTTCTGAAGAAGTGCTAAATAACCAAAGTCTGTGGTCTGAATACCAACCTGCTGTTCTGTTGGTAAATCCTCTTTGCGTGGACTCATCTCAGCTCAGGACTGCAGCCTGGCTGGATCCAAGTTGTGCTGTCGTTTGAAGAACTGTAGTTTCTAGAACAAAGGATCTGGATGACATTCACTTCAACACACACAGGCTGGGAGAGAGGATCGATATGTACGTTTGTCGACCTCTTTCACAGTGATGTCGGAGTTCTGGTTCACTGAACGAGCACATAGGCGTGAAAAACGCAGCAGCAGGCTATTTGTGAAATATGCAATACCTAATTAGCATAATCATTTCTCTCACTGACGGCACACATCAGAACAGGGCGACTGTAATCTCGTCCCGTCACCGCCGCGCTTAGTTTCTGACCGATTCTTATTAAGAGCTGCAGATTTTCCTCGACCGTTTGCAGTCACAGTTTGTGATTTATGACCAACCCTCTGCTGTGTTTCTGCTTTCTGCCTGAGTTGTTATTAGGTGTGAAATTCATGATGGAATATCTCACTTGCTCACCAGACTTTCAGAGCCTGTAAAGCAACCGGCTCAGAGGAGTTGGAAGAGGTCATTGATCACTGATCGGCTCATTTACGCTACACAGGAACAGCAACAGCAACACGTGTTACCTGATCGGTGCAAACTAGCCTACTACACACCTGGTGGTTAGACACTCATGCACACGATTCTTTTCCTGATAATGCAACACAAGAAATCTGCGTTGAAATCAGCAGGACGAGAACTCGTTCTACCCCGGTAAGAAGTGATCCACCTTCGTAGGACTGAAAACCCTGAAGGGTTAACCCTGAAGTTACCTCACTAAGCCCTAATCCTGCTTCATAGTACAGGCCTCAGGTGTCTTGGTGAGTGAACGTTGCCTGCTACTTTAGGGTCTTACCGTGCACGCTTTGGGTAACATTCAAGCTGAATTCGTGCCGCTCTGTGACAAACTAGCGCCGGTCAAAGCAAAGGGTGCTGCTGCCGACAACTGGAGTGAGGCTGAAGCCGTTTCATTTGTCTGAATGGCACCAACAAGGCTTTAAATAGAGTTCCATCGTGACCTCCATCACTGCGTTAGAACATAACCCTTCCTCCCCAGCAAACACGCAGTGGGCTGCTTTAGCTAGCACTGTTACTAAAAAATAAAACTAACTAAACACAACTTCAGCTTTAACTTCTTTTCAGGTTCATCACTCACAATGCCAAGTTTTTCTTGTGTACTTTTGGACCGTAACATTTTTTATTTTCTCTGCAATCTCCTTGAACCTGAAGGTGTATAAATACAGAACGAAGTAACTCCTGTGCTTTGCTCTTCCAAGCTGGTTTAAAATTCCTTCTCTAAACTCGTGCATACATTCAAACATAGCACTTTTCACCATATTATAGAACACCATTGTGATAATAATGAAATAGAAAAACAGGCTTTGAAGCCAAGGCTTCGGCAGATGTAACAAAACCATAGAAAAAGCTTAGAAAATGTATTTTATATGTTGCAAACACTTGTTCGGATCAAACGACGGAGAGTGTGTGGGCTTCCTATAAACCTACTCGCATGTTGAGAATACAAATCTCATCATTCAGGTGGATCTCGATGTCTTTTTTTTTTTTTACTGTTGTTTTCGGATCAGTTCACAGCAAAATGAACCTTTTGGAGTAAAGCTGGCTTTTGTGAAATATCTGTCAGTGAATAGGAACATGTCCTGGACCGGTGCCATCAGAGCCTCCTGCAACAATGAATAACCCAGCAGACAAACCACGTGGGAGGAGAGCAGAGACAGCTTTGCAGGAGAAGCCTTTGTCTTGTACTTGTTCATGTGCTCATCTGCTCACTGCTAAGAAAGAGTATTGTGAAACCCCCCCCAAAACCCAGTCCTCTCATGCTGGTGTGAAAGTAGAGCATTGGAAACGCCAGGAAGGATTTTAGCACTCTGTGGAGACAAAAAACTGGAGATTCTTGTCGTTGTATAGTTTGTGCACGCGGTAATCCCTCAGTGATTATAAAGCACTGGTTCTGGACAGAGCCCAGCCAGTCCTCTCATCCTGTATTTAAAATACTAAAGAGAATATGGGTAGAGCAATGACAACCAGATTGGTGCATGCTGGGAACATTGGCTCTGAACTGGGATTGAAGCCATAAACTCAGAAGTATCCGACAGCACACAGAGCTGCTGAGCTTAGAGAGGCTTTGAGGTCTGCTTAGTTTAGCTCTGCTCCTCTTCTCTCCGACCCCCGAAAATATATTTCAAATCAATCAATGTGCAGTCTTAAAACGCTCATTAATCAAATTAAGAGCTTTTTCCTTCCAGTGCAATATTAGTTGGTAGGGATGCACCGATACCGATACCAGTATCGGGTATCGGGTCCGATACTGTGCTTGTGTACTTCAGAAGCAAATGACCATTCTGGGTAACCTTAGCCCTTCAGGAACCCTGATTTCTAAGAGTTTACATTCATCCTTCCAGTTAAAATACATTTCCAAACTTATAATTTCTTAATCCTAAACATTTAAACAGTGGTCCTGGCTGTAATTTGGAGCTGTAGTAAAAAAACAGAGCTGAGATGAAATGACTCAACATTTGACCGTCCTCGTCCCGTCCTGCTCAGTTTCTCCCGGGGTTCTGTAGTCCTCGCTGGTTTTGTTCTAAAGCACATTTCTGCTGCCAAACACAAATCAGCACACCGCTGTGACTCAGTCTGGGGCGGACCGCTCGTCTGAAGAAGCTTCACGCTTGTTATTATTTCTCTCTGCAAATTCACATTTCTCGCTGAAACTGCTGCTGAACAAACAATCCAACTTCAGGCACAGAGAGCCGTTAATAGGACACTGTTTATGGATGGAGGATATAGCCACCTGCACACATCAAACTCAATACTCATCCTTGCAGCGACACATATAGACTCAAAATATGAAATGTGTGCTAAAACAACTGAAATGATTTGTGGGGCCTAAATTATAATCCATATATGTTTAATAAAAACAGCCTAAATATGGTGAAATCCATGCAGCCATATGAAATACTAATTCACCCACTATGTGGTGGAAAAAGTACCTCTTTCTGTGATGAAAATACTACCTTCCCTGCGTGTTTCACTTATAAGTGATTCATGCGTTGGGTGTTTCATTTCATTTATATTTATTTTAGACAGAGAAAGGTTAAGAAACATGTGGTAATTTGTAAATAATATTAATAGTATAGCTATATTAATTTATGGAGCTCTCCAAGTCACTGCATGTTCTACAACACTGTCCTGCAACATATTTCAGAATAATAGCCTCGTGTTAACAAATGAAGGAATTCTGTCCACAGAGGTAGTAATGTTGCTGGTATGATGTCAATATACAGTAAATAGATCACCTTCACTCTGTCAGAGCAACATGACCTCCTCTCCACGCCAGACACTGTAGGCAGAGCCAGAGCAACACGACCACCTCTCCATGCTGAATAGATAGAGTCGGACCAACATGACCTCCTCACTATCTATGCAAGATAAGAGTATCGTTTGTTTTCATGAACGGTGCGTCACTTTAAACGTTGCGGCCGCGTTGTGGGACGCAGATTTGAAGTGTTCACTTTATGTACATTTTGTGGAGAAGTGCGAGTCTGACAGTGTTTTTCTCACACAGTCTGAACACTGAGCCATCCTCAACAGGAATCTGCAGAGTGCCGTGTTCTCCCGACTGAGCCCGCAGTCGTGTTCTCTTTGGCCGACGTCACTGGCAGCAGGAAGTCTGCACTGAATAACAGCCACTTCAGGCTTCTGCAGCACACTCGTGCTTTCAGTGGTTCCACAGCGGCGCGGCAGGCTTCCCACCACGAGTCTTAAGCCTCTGAGCACATTTTGTGAATTAGGCTCCTTTGCCTCTTATGCCGAAGCTGGCATCATCGATGGGAAACTTCCAGCTCTGCTGGAGAAGTAGTCTGGAGGAGTTTCCCAACATGCACTCTGCTACAAGCTTCTATTCACACACACTCGCTAACAGGATTATGTATCTTGCATTCTTCCCACTTTTTCATCTCATACCAACTCAATCTAATTATTCTACAGAAGTTCATGAAACTAACACATCACTGAGGCTTCATGCATCGACGGAGCTGCAATGGTCTCTTCACTGGCCGCCCTAAAAAGACCATCAAACAGCTTCAGATGGTGCAAAATGCAGCTGCTGGAGTTCTTACAAAAACAAAAAGAAGTGATCACATCACTCCAGTACTTCAGTCCCCACACCGGCTCCCAGTAAGTCACACAATTGACTTTAAAACACTACTGCTTGTTTACAAATCACTAAAGGGGGGGTAGGTCCAAATTACCTCTCAGATATGTTTCCGCAGTACACACCTACTAGACCTCTAAGGTCACTGGGAAAACATCTGTTAGTAGTACCCAACGTCAGAACGAAACATGGTGAGGCTGCTTTTAGCGGCTACGCTGCTCAACTGTGGAACAAACTTCCAGATGAGATCAAAGATGCACCGACAGTCACTTTCAGATCTGGACTCAAGACCAAACTGTTCTCAGACGCTTTTCTTAAGTGATCAAATGCTGCACTTTACTGTCTTTTGATTGTTTTTATTATCCTTTTAATTTTCTTCTTTTAACTTATACTTTTATATTCTTTCATTTGTTTTTATCTTATGCACTATAAGCTCTTTTATCTTGCTTTTATATATGTAAAGCACTTTGAATTGCCTTTGTGTATGAAATGTGCTGTATAAATAAACTTGCCTTACCTTGCCTTCGCACTGAGCGCTAGAATGAGCGTAACTTTATTTAATACGAGCCTTGTTGTTGACACGTTTCTTGGTGATAAAAATATGTCTTAAAAGGAAAGAAAGAAGGAAGCCATAATATTAGTTGAAATACTAGGACATTATTTTGCTGCTGATATTTAGAGAAATTACCTATTCAGTTTCTTCAAGATTATATTCCTTCACCCCTCACTGTGTCAAATATTGGCATGTCATTAAGAAGCATTACCACTTTTCTGAATTTGAAGATCTGATGAATTCTACCATGACAGACAATCACTTCCAGTCAAGAATCACAGCAAAAGAAGAGCCCATTTTCCCTTAAGATATGGAGATGTATTCATCTTGAAAACAGATGGTATCTTTTAATGCCATCTTTTAAGAAGCAAAATAGCAGCCAATTGTGTTGAATCATATCTACTTCCCCGTCGTCAGTGTGAAGGATTTTCTTCTCACCTTCTTCTGGCTTCCTCTCAGATGTTGCTGATGCAGATGAGAACGGGTGAAACGCACTGAAGCATAATTGGATTTTTCAATTTTGATGGTTTTCCTTTGGTTTCATGAGAGAGAAGGAGACGCACCGGAACAAGGTTATACACAACAGGTTGTTCCAAAAGTCCTTATTTACAATAAATTGAATTTCAAACCAAAGCACACAGAAGCTCTTCAACTGGCAGAGAAAACCAACCACTTATTGACACGAGCGAATGAATGAAGGCGTACAGTATGCAAGCCTTCATGTGCTCTTTTGTACTCTTATAGCTGGCAGGGTGTTTTAAGAACACCTTTTATAATAAGCGCTGGGTTGCCATGGCACGCTCTGCCTGGCAAACTGGATATCAAAGGTCAGCGCTGCACGGCTAATGAGCGTCGACCAGTTTCAGTGGTCGTGCTGGACAATGAGAGACAATGTGGATCTGATCAGAGGATCACAGGCAGTCAACAGTGGAGCAAAGCAACTAACCAAACAATCACCACCTACGTCTACAGTCTAGACTTACTTTTACATTTTTATTATCCTTTATGTATTTTATGCAATATGTAAAGCACCTTGATGGTACCAATGTGTACGGATGATGCTATATGATGTAAATTGCCTTGGAGCCAAACACTCAAACACTATATTAACCCTTTACCTGTATTTTACAATAGTTTATTTTGTACATTTCCGATAAGGATTAGGATAATGTCGACATTTTCTTTAAAGAAACAACATCTTAAAGAAAGTTAGAAAGATAAATTAGAGAAACGTCTCTACACTTCAGGCATCATTACGCTCTGTGGACCGTCTCCCTATGATCCAAAATATGTAACATAAACACATTAATTGGTACACAGATGAAGTAGAATGATTGTATCCTCAGTATTCACACCGAGTAACGGAATGTAACTTTATATGACAATTAATGAATTCAGATTAAATCTGGAGGTGACGTACAGTAAGCTCTCGGCTCGTACACATTGACCACGATACTTAACAAACTACATAATCAACCTCTTTATCAGTGACAGCAGGCCCGAGGCATAGGCGGTAGAGGCCAATCCTCCGGGTGTCATAACATAGCATAGCATAGCCTGGCATGGCAGCCACATGTTCACACACACAGCTGGCAGCAACATCAGCATAAAACCCAATAAACAATAATAATGAAATCGGCCATTAGTCCATAAATGGTCTTACTGTTGATGATTCCAGCAGGAGACGACGGGGCTTCTTGGTGTTGAACACTGAAATGACTTCATAGTCCCTTTCAAAGGTGAGCAGGGACAAAGAGTTCAGTCTGATGTGATGCCCTGATGACACTTTTTATCTTCCACCAGTAGGCCTTGTTCTGGGTCCAGTAGGGTGAGTCTTTGACCAGTAGGCCTTGTTCTGGGTCCAGTAGGGTGAGTCTTCCACCAGTAGGCCTTGTTCTGGGTCCAGTAGACTTCATAGGCTGAGGTTTATCTTTAGCAACAAAGAAAACCTACAACAAGTTACACAATGATGAAGCCAACTAGGGCACTAAGGCTACTGATTCAACTGTAGATCACAGCTTTAACACAAAGGTTTGGAGGCCGAGGACAGAACAAGGCTGCTGTCAGACTGCTGTCAGACTACCTGAGCATTTTAAACTGCAGAGATGATGGTTGGACCAATCAGCAGCCGACACACCCCAGACTGAACCCACACCTCCAGCCAATCAGAGAGAGAGCACCTAGATGGGGAACAAAGATCCTCACCAGACAAAGACACTCACTCTCACACAAAAACACAAACACATTTCAATATACGGTTGAGATCACGTTGTGGTCAGAATGTGTCTGAATGTTGATTGTACGTTCCTGGCAGGGTTGATTCTATAACAGGAAGTGCATCAGTACAGACCCATAAACACCTTTCACTCCCTTTCTTATCAATAAAGTGATGTGATGTAGTGTGTAACAGCTGTGGCGTGCAGCTGTCAGATTCATGGTGTGAAACCTGGACACACACACACACAAAGCAGAAACATCAAACACAACGGAAGTTTGCATTTCTCTTTTAAAACATTTATGATGAAGATTTTCTGTCATCATTGCAGGACTTTCTTCAAGTCTCCAGAAATTACTGCTCGCAACATATTAGAATAAAAATGAGGCAGGATCTGGGACAAATCCTGACTTTCTTTCAGCGGAGACTTAATCCAATGATAAAGTGCTTCCCCATCAGTGTGGAACAAAGTGATGCAATCAAAAGATTTACTGGATGAAAGATACTCTCATATATGCACACAACGAGCACATGAAAGAGTCTCTGGTGTCGGTGAGAACTCGTGGAGCTGTGAGAGAAACCCCAAGAGATTTCAGCTCCCTGGAGAGGACAGGAAATTGGATGCTTATGATAGGTGGTAATGAGGTTAGCACGAAGTCTGAGAGCCATTTGTTGGAGGAAGCCAGATTTTGAAGAAAAAAGAAAAAGAAAAAACATTTGCTTCGACCTCATTTTTGACTCCAAGGTGGCTGGAATGGATCTCTGATGGTGTCGGAGGACTTTGTTTTTTAAATAGTAGAAGAGAAGACTTCAGGACACCTGCAGGGTTAGACAAGGAAATGAGATATTGGAGCAATTGTGATTTAAAGTACTCTTAACTCATCTGTTTTGGGGCTTCTTTTAGCAATCGTACAGTAGCTTCTTTTCTCTGCAACATCCTCATTTCCTCTTGAAGTTGGTTGAGTACTTTACGTTGGCAGACGGTTGCTGTATGCTACAAATAATATAGGAAAGTACTGTAAGCTGATGTGGTTTCTAGTCCTGCTAGCACCACACCACATATCAACTGAGATTAAATAACTAATGTGGATGGTTGCTGGTTTGTGTTTTGACTCGTTGGAGATGCTGAACAATTGGTCCCAAGTTTATCACTCAAGCTTTTACAAATATGGCAATATTGTAAATGTATAGATAAAGCAACATTTCATTTCATGGTTTATTTGGTAGAAACAGGTACAATGTGCATAGACAACTTAAAAACGGATCTGATGCAAGTATCACAGTGCTAATAGCGGATGCAAATTTTTCAACACCTGTTTTTTCAAGATTTCAAGTGATCACGTAGCGAGTTCCAGGACTTCGCTCCTTTCGCAGAAAAAGCTGTCTGAGCAAAAGTTTTGCAGAATTGAACTTTACAGTTGCCTCTTGAAGCTGCTCTGGTGGATCTGCTACAGCTCTGTAGTCTCATGATGCATTCGCAGAGAGGCTGAGGAGCAAGTCCGTTCAAACATTTAAACACAAGCTTTACAATAATGGAAATCAATAAAGTTGGCAAAACTTAACATCTTGTGTTTACTCAAAATGCGGCAATGATGGTACCTTATTGGTCCAAGATTTTCAAGGCCCTGTTGTAAAGACACTCTATGGATTTTACTACAGACTGGTTGGCCTGGGACCACGCAGCCAAACCACATACAGATGTGAGAAAATCATTGAATTTAGAAACAGCAAAGCACGGTCAAATGTCAAGCACTTTCTTATCATCCTAAAAACAGCTAAGGTTAGTCTTTATCGTTTTACATAGTCATCATGTGGTCATCTGTTTCAACACGCTGCTAATTGCGAACATCATTTTTTTCATTTATACGCCAAACTATGCAGCGAGGTGTTCCAACATCTTACCAAATCCTCTGGACTGTGTAGGGATAATCTGGGCTGCAGCTGCTAACAAAAGGTTCTGTAATGATTTGAGCTTTACAGTGCATTGAAGTTACCACCTCGCTGTGTGATGTGAGAGGGAAGCAATCAGATGTGGGAGACAATCAGCTGCATGTGTGAATGTATCACAAAGAGGGATGAGGGATGACTTGTACAGTGCCAGAGCTGAGGTAGCTTGGTGTTTGTGTCGAAGTGGAAGTCCCAGTCTTGCTGAGAACACATATCCTCCAGATGGTTCTGGCAGCACAGCCGCACAGCTTGCAGGAAACAGGTGAGAGAGGCTTAGGAGCTAACAGAGGGAAAAGTACAACTGCACCGAAAAAAGTATAACAAACACCCAAACGTAGCAGGAAGTGAGGAGAATGTTCTATCAAGGTGACTCGGGGTCTGTGAAATGAGGGGAAACGCTGGAGAAGTGAAGGAGGATGAGTGACAGAGCTCCCTGACCTACTAAAGCACTCAGCTACAGTTCACACACACTTCATATATGACCTTGTAGTGTTGCCTCAAGTGAGCAAAGTGAAAGAGAACCAATTATTTTTGCTATGTTCCAGCATTTACACAGAAAACCAAGAAGTCAGTCAGAGAGAGAACCCCTTTACCTCTTTACAGCATCAGCAGCAGAGCTCTGCTGCAGCACCTGCCCCTTCATCGTTCATGTGCCTACCTCCCATTGGTTGTTGATACCATACAGGTGAGGCCACATCTGCATTGTCTGTTTTATTTGAAAGCCCTGATGAAGACCTACACTGGTCGAAACATGTTGGCTTTTTCAATGATTTAGCCACTTCAATAAAGGCTTTTTAATATATTCTCTTCCTCGTTGATACTTTTTTGATATTTTGCAGATTGCCTTCCTGTTTTACCGGATTTTTCACCCCTGTTTTCCAAGTGCACCCGACACGTTTTGCCTTACGATTGAACACACCGAGCAACCAGCTATCTCTCTTTCCAGTTAATGATGTCATTGTAAGATGTAAATGGGGCTTTATGGAAAGTCTCTGCATTGATTCACAGGATGGATTTAACTAAAGTGTAACACAGCGAGGTCTGCAGAGAGGAATAAAACAGTCAAAGCTCCAACTTCCCCCAGAAGAAATGCTGAATCTTTAATGCTTCTATTTGGCTCCCATCTTTACCAAGAGAGGGAGGAGGGGTTATTATCCAAAAACACTCAAGCTGGGTATCCAATTTCTTTTATCTTGACCATTTAGTCCCTCTTTTAAAAAGGTAGGAGTCTGACCTTTACCAGAACATCTGGAAGGAGCATCCTGCAGAGAGCCAGACTGACCTTTATCAGGCGTTCTCTTCCTCACCAGGCCGTCAATTAACCTTCAGCGAGGCGGGACAACAAAACTCTCCCTTTTTCACATCTACTTATTTATTTAATTCAGCTATTTTTATTCATATTTTTGATTAATCCAACATACAACATACATGTTTTGTTGTGTGCTCTCTAGGTGAACAATAAGAAATCATGTAAGTGGTGTAAAGCGCTCTGAGTGGTGGTAAGACCAGAAAGTCCATTTACCATTTAATGTCCCCCGGTAAAACATCTGTGTGAATAATTGCTTGGCTGATTTCTTTTCTCTCCCGGCTGCCCCCCCCACCCCCCATCATTTAATTCATGAACCTGTGCAGTGACAACATTTAATTGTGGGGAAGAAGAGGCATCCTATGCAGCACACGTTCACAGTAAGGAGTGAGGACACACTGAGTTGAATTAAAAGGGGACAACTTCTCCATTATCACACATTTACGTCGTCGTTGTTTTTGTTGTTCTTGTGTTTGTGAGAGAACGGGAGGATTGTTATTCAGAATAATCTGCTCGGAGGAGGACGGGTCATTTTTTAAAATTAAAATGAAGCATTCTGGCACAGGAACTCTAATTGCGGGAAACATTTAGAGTAATTGTTCACACAGAGGGATTGTACTGATGATGAATGATTATTTAAAGCATCAAAACAAATCAGCGCCGTGTTTCCTCCCTGTTTCCTCCCTGTTTCCTTGCTGACTTTGAGTCGTCATTCATGGCCGTCAGTTAAAGGGACTGTTTGTAACTTCTTACACGTATAAATCGTATCGGAGTCCCATGCGCGCTCGCCGTACTACACAGAAGCACCAAAACCACAAAGTTCCATCTAGTGAAGCCCGTCTGTTAAACAGAGTTAACGCTTCCTGCTTCAGCCTCCCGACCGCGGCCAGAAGACACAGAGGAGAACCTAGCTTTGGTCTCCAGGGCCGGAGTCTCTGCTGCTCTGCTTGCCTTCACTCACACACCGTGCTCCTTCTCACTCGCTCCACCTCTCACGTGCATGCACGCACACTACATGCTGCAGAAGGCGGGAGGCTGAAGCAGGAAAACACAGTATCAGCATTGATTCATGGAGAGACCTTGGTCTGGTCAGCTAACATTACTGCCAAGCAGCTGAAATATAGAGTGATATTGTGCTTTTAGCTGACGTGTGTCTCCTCACTGTGTTGAGAGATGCTCCTTCATGTCTATGTAGAGCGAGCACAAGCGCCAGCAACAGGACGCTGACTTTAGGTGACTTAACGTGCACAGGTGTCGCTGTTAACAAGACATTTCTGATTCTTACAAACAGTCCCTTTAATTCTGTTGGTCAAAATGTATTTCAAGTGTATGCATACGCCACTTACTGTATAGGAATTGTATGATACAGTAACATTGAAATATATCAAATACCTACATTTTAGGTACAGTACCCATTGAAAACATGCCTGGATGCTTGGCCTGTGGTATTGCTGCTTGCAGCTCTTTCTCATACAAACAACTTGGACACTGTGCCTCCGTGGGTCCTGAGCAATACAACTGCCATGATATAGTTGCATCACACACTCAAGTCACGGCTGCCCACGGTCAGAAACACTAGTGAAATACACTCTGGTTCACAGGAAGAAACACCAGGGGCAGACTTTAATGTTAGGTAGACTGCCTGGGGGCCCCAAACAGCTACAGATTTATGATGGTATTTAGATATGAAACATATTGAATTATGTTACTATTCTTACTCACTCACTGCCTTATCCTCTCCATCTCATCATGTCCTGTAATTCAGGTGGACTTTCCTCTCAGTGTGAGGATGACCTGCAGTATATCTGGCATTTTGAATGCAGTAATTACAGCACCATGAACTTCTTCAATTTCATCCTCAGGGCCGGGAACAATGCTCTAATTATATTGAACAGTGTGCACACGGACGTGGTATATAAAAGAGTTATCTCTTTGGAGAAAGGAAAGAATAGCATGTTACTTCTACCCTGCAGAATCACACAGTTTATGGCCTCGTTGTAATTGCTCAACCGTGGGGACGTCAGGGCTGCTAGACTTTATTGAGGGCGATGGGTGAGAGAGATTACAGCCATCAATATAGTTTTGGATGTTACTCACACCTCTGCAGAGCAACGGGTAAGCCCAGAGGCTGCACGCCAAGGGCGGTGGGTGGTGGTGGTGGTGGTGGTGGGGGTACTGGTGGGGTGTGGTGGGAGTTGATGCTTGAGAAATGTGCTGAGCTCAAAAGCTTTCAATTCAATTCAATTTATTCTTATACAGCGTCATAGCGTTACTAGTCAGTCCTTCATGTTAATATACTGGAACACGGCGTGCATGTGGTGACACATTTTGGAGAAGGAGACGAGAGCGAGCACAGCAGACAGCAACTTGTTCACAGATGTGATGTATGATTTCATCATGATGCTGCCAGCAAAATATTACTGATTCACTCAGGGTGTGAGAAAAAAAACCGAGACGTGTGTAGGGTATAGGCAGGTGATAATAAGTATTATAAGTCACCACACAGTGAAGGCGTTAGATTGTCTTACCAACATCCTCCTCCTTCTCTCTGGTGAAAGTTTCACTCCAAAATGGACCCTATTATCTGATGACAATATCACATTGTGCATCTTTGAAAAGGGTTCATTAAAGGGACTCAATGTAAGAACCTGTGGCCGTTAAGTCAACTAAAGTCAGCGTCCTGTTGCTGGCGCTTGTGCTCGCTCTACATAAACATGAAGGAGCATCACTCAACACAGTGAGGAGACACACGTCAGCCAAAAGTTTTGGTCGGAGACGATAACGTTTCTCTCTGCGGAGCCCCGTCACTTCACAAGACACGGGAAACCTCTGTTGGTCTGGAGGAGCTGCAGCAGTTATTTCTGCACAAACGTCCACTGAACATTCACTAGATATTCTCAGAGCTAAACTAACTCTTCTGCAGTGTGGAGTGAGCAGCATGCACGTGAGAGGTGGAGAGAGAGAGAGAGAAGGAGCGCGGTGTGTTAGTGAAGGCAAGCAGAGGAGCAGAGTACAGCGACACGTACCAGCGCATGGGACACCGACCCGCAATGATTTATACGTGTAAGAAGTTACAAACACTCCCTTTAAGTTCTAATTTCTAATCTAATTTGCATTTAGTTCTCGGCTGCATTAAAATGAGCCCGTGTGCTACATCATTATAATAATAATGCTGTATTACATACATCTCTATCATTATCTCTATTTTGTCACAAGAATCTTTAACAGCAGTTAAAGTCAGACACGTTGGCTGTTCTCATTCAGGGATACCAGCCAGTAATCACCTCTGAAACGATGGTTTAAAATCACAGCGTGATAATATAAACTAGCATAAACAATGTAAGAGTTTGCTTAAAGTATAATTACTATTCATATTCTGTTTGTTTACAGCTGAATGCCAGAGTTTAGCCTGCTCTCAGAGCTGCAGGAAGTTCCCCTCTGAAACTTGAAAGACAGAGAGTGACAGCCGGCCACCGTTTACTGAACGCTCTCCTAATGTTCATATTGGTACCAGCCCGGTGCTCTCAGGGTGATGCTGCCTTATTGTTGAGATCTAAATGCACTTTCTTTTTTGTCTGGCTCTATTTTCCTCCCAGCATCTTTGTGTGGAGGAAAGTGTCTCCAGTGTGTGTATGTGAGGGAGGCAGTGAAAAGGGAAGTGAGTGCTGATAGCTTACAGCTCATCATAGATGACCCTCTCCAAAGAACAATTTCAGTCGCTGATTTTCTAAACACATCTTTGGTCCTTTCAAGTCCCCCCTATCCTTTTCCCTGTGCATGAACAGCATCACTACATCTCATTGTCTTTGCTTCTCTCTGCAGATATTACCTCATTGTGGCCTGTAGCTCGGCAGATATCAGACCGATCTTGCAGCTAAAGGCCATCACAGGGAAAGAGCCTTTTTGGCACTCTTCACTGGCACTGTGCACGTTACTCATCTCTTTCCTTCTTCTCCTCTAAAGCTGATGCATATTTAGAATACCACATTTCATCAGGATGTCAGCGCTAAAAGCTGTGTGGGTGGTATTTGAATTAGTTGGTAAATAGAAGACACAGAAAACTCATTATCTGAGCTCGGTTTCCTCTCTAAAAAAACAACAACAACAACTCGGCTTGTTTTACCTTACCTCGGGGATGTGCTGTGATTTCATTCCCAACCAACAATTTATGATTTAATTCCCAAAAACAATTTGCATTTCAATCCCTGAATATGTGTGTGTGTTCTCGTAGGTGTAAAAGGGAAATAATGAAACAAGAGCTAGTTTAGTAAAAAGCCAACAAGAGAGGAATACTCATTTCTATTTCACTCATTTCTGTCGCACACATGAACGAGACTGAATCAATCTCACCTGCTTCATTCGCTGCCAAGTTAGGATGAATAGGTACTTTAAAAATGACTAAACACGAGCTAATACTCCTGGGTAATGTTCTGGTTCTCATTAGGCTTAATGAGGCTTATCTGTTAATGTTGCTTTCCACACTGATTTCCTCACTACTCAATATTCTCTACAGATTTGTGTTGGTATGTAGAGAAGCAGCTTGTGGATTCAGGTGTTTTCATTGAGCTTCCAGCCCGTTTTCATTCCCAGGGCGTCAAATACAGACGCTTTGTCACGGCTGTTGGTGTTTAATACACCCTTCAGCGTCGGTACGAGACACACCAGGTGTACCATTAACTACAATGTAAACCCATCCACGGCAACAGTTAGTAGTTGAAAGGCCCAGACACACCAAGCTGACATCAAAGAACTAGCGGCGACGAAGGCCACCAGTTGCGTCGCCTCACGTCGCCTTCGTCTTGGCCAAAGAGTTGCATTTGAACACACCGCAAAGACTACAGCCGACGGCCAACTACCACGTACGTTCTGAAATAACTCTCCACACCAGCAGGCGGCGCTAGTCTGTATTCATCATTCAAAAAGGGAAACAGGAAGAGCGAGGACGGCGGATATACGAGCTGTTGTTCTGAAACGTACATGAAACAAAGCGGCGTCTGGTACATGATAGTTAAGGTTGCTGACCCCTGAGCTAGACGGTCCAATAATAAAATAAGAACTCTTAATATGAGGTGGAGTTTCGCTTCAAGACGCTGCTTCTTCAATTTCAGAATGATAATTTTGTTTTAATTATGTTCTCCCTCATCGCTGCCGCAATTTAGTGCATTTTCTATTTCAGACTTCACTCGCTTGGAACATGAGACAAATATTCCTCATTTCTGTTATTGTAAATAACACAGTGTCTCTTCTTCTTGCTGACATGGAAGAGGTCAGGACTGTCTCACGGTAAACAGCGAGGAACTCACTACATATCTGTAAAATAAAGCTGTGAGAGTAGTAGTGTTGATTTGTGGGCTTTGTTTGCTGAACAGCGTCTGAGATTTCACTTATGAGTCGCTTATTCTGATGCTAGTGTGCTAATTAAAGACAATCTAAAACACATTAAAGTTAAAGCAGCGAAGGTATCGGGTTTTCTGAGGAGAACAAAACATATTTGCCATGTTGTCTTAAATTAAAAGTAATGAAAGGGAAACACTGCTGTGACTTTGTGAATGTCCCTGTGATCTCCAGCAGAGCTCCGATCCGGTGACGACGTCTCGGAATCAACATCTTTCATCACCATAATTCACTGTTTGCATTTATCCACAGCGGTGGCTCAACACACCCTTTTGTCTTTGTGAATCTCTTTGTGTCGCTGCTTTGACTCTTTTAGCCAGAACAGAGGCATAAATCAAGCCTACATGTAAAGCTATATGCGTTCATCCCCTCTCTGCTGTACGGAGGAGCTCAACTGATGGATTTAGACTGAAACCTTGAGGCAATCACTGGCTCTGAGTCCTGAGTCCTCTCTCATGACAGGTGAGGGCAGACAGGAGGTTGTGCTTTTACACCTGACGGTCTGAGGTTAGAGGGATGTAAACTATCAGCACTGACATTGACCCTCCCGGAGAGACCGATTCACCTGTTCAAGTGTTCAAAAAACAAATTGGTGGGAAGTGACAGCCTAAGCTCTTCTGTTAAGACCAGCGGTCAGCAACCTGCGTCTCTTCAGCTCCTCTCCAGCGGCTAAAAATGGAAATAAATAACTGTCTTTTGTTTACATTTTTGTTTATCATTGTTGTAGGTCTATGGTGCAACAGTACGACGGAGTATTAGGGCCACATTGAGGGAAAAAAAAGTCGTAATATTACGAGAATAAAGTCATAATATTATGAGAATTTTTTTCTCGTAAAGTTGTGACTTTATTGTGTAAATCTCAGATGTGTTTTTCCCTCAATGTGGTCCTAATACTCCGTAGTACATCTACAGTCTCTTTGGCCCTCACTGCATTAGACTTATATACTATATAGACTATAAACTGTGTCACCTTCATCACAATGATCACATGTATTGCGGCTCCGGACAGATTTGCCTGTAAAGGCTCTTTTGATAGTAAAGGTTGCTGACCCCTGTGTTAAGAGGATGATGTGGTAGCATTTATTGTTTCTCCAGTTTGAATTGAGGTTAATCATTTTTACTTACAAAGAAGAAGAATGTTATTTTGTACCGTAAAACATCCTTCATACCTTCACTGTAAAGCAATCAAGAAGATTTCTTGCCAAATTGGTTGGCCTCATCTATTTGATTGCATCAGATTATGGTAATGACTTAATAATACTGCAGAAATAACTGTTAACCTGTTAAAAGTGGATTTATTGCTGGTACACATCTATCCGATCATGGCTGTTACAGAGCTTCGGTCATTTTTATTTGCACAGTTTGAAAGAAATATGTGCAGAAAACAACTCCTTCCCTTTGAGCTGAGTTGTAAGTTTGACGTGCCCGTCTGTGTGGCCCTGCTTCATGTACTCATGCACAGTGTGTGTAGGAAAACAGAGACGAGAACTGGGGGAATGAAGCAACAAAAGGCTGCGTGCTGCTAATGAAAAAAAGCAGCGAAGCAGACTAAATGAATAGGAATACAGTCCAAGGCTACTTTTGATTGCATTTTCCAGGAAAAGAATGCACCACGGCGACACCAGTGATGTCTTACATGCTCATTTGCATGAGATGCATTTCAGCAGCAGAGTGTCTCTCCAGAATACAGATCACCACCAAGACAAAGGAGACAGAAGAGAGCTGTTCAGCCGGTCCAGGCGAGCTCTTTCTGACCGGCTCCACATTTTTCTTCCATCGTGTCTGAACGTCGGGACAGAAAGGGTTAATTTGTAATAGGCCACAGACATAGTGTACACTTAAAGGGACTCTATGTAAGAATCAGAAATGTCTTGTTAACAGCGACACCTCTGGCTGTTAAGTCAACGGAAGTCAGCGTCCTGTTGCTGGCGCTTGTGCTCGCTCTACATAGACATGAAGGAGCATCGCTCAACACAGTGAGGAGAGACACGGGAAACCTCTGTTGGTCTGGAGGAGAATGTAGTCTGAAAAAAAGTGGTATCAGTGCATCCCTAGTGTGTAGTGTGCGCGCATGCATGTGAGAGGTTGAGCGAGAGAGCGAGTGAGAATGAGTGCGGTGTGTGAGTGAAGGCAAGCAGAGGAGCAGAGACTCCGGCCCTGGAGACCAAAGCTACGGTCTCCTCTATGTCTTCTGGCCGCGGTCGGGAGGCTGAAGCAGGAAGAGTTGACACTGTTTAACAGACGGGCTTCACAGGATAGAACTTTGCGGTTTTGGTGCTTCCGTGTAGTTTGTGTTGGAACAGCGTAGCCACACGTGAACGTGCATGGGACACCGACCCGCAATGATTTATAAGAGTGTAAGAAGTTACAAACAGTCCCTTTAATGCTGAAGCTGCAAGAAAGCACAGATTCCTGTGATTGCATTTCATTATCGAGCGTCGCTTGGAAAACAGAAGCACATCTGACAGAGCGTGTGGCAGGTAAAGTTGTGCCATAATGAAACATTAACTGGCAAAACTTGAATGTAATGCTTGCAGAGGCCACATCACCACCTCTACTAAATTAGCCTCCCGGGTGGTGAATGACGAAGCGATGGCAGATCCAGATGACGTACGGGTGTCTGATGACATTTAAATCAGGCCTCTGCTGCCACCTCACACATAGTGTGTGTGATAGCACTGACGACTTGACACACTGAGCGGCAGAGATGGGGCTCAATTCACTTTTCATTTAATGAATTTCAGAAGATATTCTTTGTGGTTATGAAGTTTGAGAACACACAGACAAAGAAAACTTTGGATGGATCAGATTTAATTGAAGGTGAATGGAGCCCGAGCCTGCGGGCCAGGTGTCGCTGGTAAACAACGAAGTGATGTACGAGCTGTGATCACGCTGTTGAAGCAGCCGCATCTCACAAACTCTCTTCTGACGGCGGTTCAATTCCTCCTTTTTTATAAGCCAACATTAATGCTAAAACACTTTGAAGACAGCTTCATTCCAACTTATTACCAGCTGGGCACATACCTGCAAATATACCTGCATATTTACCTGCACAGACTCCACAGAGAAGTGCACCATTGGATGTATTAATGGCTGTCTCTCGACAGACAGCTGTGCATCGACCGGGCTGCTTTCCCTCCCGTGTTCGCCTGCTGCCTCCTCATTAAAATAGAAACAAGTAGGAGAAATCATTGTCACTCAAATGGCGAGGCTATGTCTGTTGACGACACTTAGACTTACATAATGACTCCTCTCACTCCCACTCATGTGTGCACATATATGGTGCATGTTTGTACCGACAGCTGGCATCGACTGAGTGACTTGGGTGATCTTGATTGGTGCCTACAGTGACAGAGGTCGCTCTATTTTAACGCTTCTCCTCCGAAAGGATGTGTTCACAGGAAGTGGAACTGGCTGCGTATCGTGTTCCATATAATTCTCAACCTGGGGAGCTACATGAGCGTCCTCAGAGAACGACGAGCTGTGCAGAGCCTCGTTGAGCTGCTTTGGCATTCGTTGCAAGGACTCTCAATATTTCCTCCACATTCATTACCGAGTGCACCACGGGGACGGGAGAGAGGCATATCAGCATTCCCATATGGAAAGCAACATGATTTATGAATGCTAATTTAGTCAGATGTTGTCTTGTTAATGCAGATGTATTGTTACTCCACAGTGAGGGCCCTCAGCACTGGTTTTTAATCTTCACGTTGCCTCTTTGTGTTTAGTTTTTTCTTCTTCCCTCCCAGAGTGGTTGTGCTTTCTGTTCTGTCCAGAATAAATGAGCCTCAGCAGCAGCCGGCAGAGCGATGCCTGGTCAGTGGATCGGAGCGCAGAACAAGGCCAACAATGACCCATTGTTTCTCTTCAGCTCACATTGGCTCTCTGTCAGAAGAGGTGTGTTTGTGTGACAATTTGTTTGGCTCATTAGCTAGTGTGTGTGTGTATGTGTGTGCATGTACATGCATGGATGGATGTAAAGCAATCCTTCATTTCAGGTACACTCACTTTCAGTTTCAACATCTGGCTAAAGAACTGCTTGTGTTTCGTGCACTAACCTCGCTGCAGCATTGCCACCACGTCCCCAGATTTCAGCACTTACTTTGGTTACATGTACATATTCACTATACGTACATGTATACGATAGCTAAATATATAGAAATCCAGCAGTGCTCGTCAACCTGCCACATCACACCTTATCTCTTCTCTTGTAACACAGCTGGGAAAGAATATTTTATGCATTTCTGATCTTCTGTAGATAATATGTCCAGACATCCAGCATGCACTGCGTCCGATGGGGGACATCTGATCATGTGGTGGTGGTCATAAACCTGAGTCTCTGCTGTACTCTGCTCTGCAGCCTGTCTTCACTCGCACACCGCGCTCGTTCTCTCTCTCTCTCTCTCCACCTCTCACGTGCATGCTGCTCACTCCACACTGCAGAAGAGTTAGTTTAGCTCTGAGAATATCTAGTGAATGTTCAGTGGACGTTTGTGCAGAAATAACTGCTGCAGCTCCTCCAGACCAACAGAGGTTTCCCGTGTCTTGTGAAGTGACGGGGCTCCGCAGAGAGAAACGTTATCGTCTCCGACCAAAACTCCGGCGTCTCCCCCGTTCCCTCCGGCCGCAGTCGGGAGGCTGAGGCGGGAAAAGCCAACACTAGGATCAGCATTGATTCATGGAGAGACCTTGGTCTGGTCAGCTAACATTACTGCCAAGCAGCTGAAATATAGAGTGATATTGTGCTTTTAGCTGACGTGTGTCTCCTCACTGTGTTGAGCGATGCTCCTTCATGTCTATGTAGAGCGAGCACAAGCGCCAGCAACAGGACGCTGACTTTAGTTGACTTAACGGACACAGGTGAAGCTGTTAACAAGACATTTCTGATTCTTACATAGAGTCCCTTTAAAACTTTAAGGAGTTATAGTATTTTCAAGAAAATCAGGTTTTCTTCACTATTATGTAAATATATGCAGCAGAGAACTCTGAAATCTAATCACACATTCTAACAGGGATGAGTGGTGTAAGTATAATGTTTCTATCATCCATTGCCTTCGTTATATTGTGGTTGCCAGTACGGTTGTAGGGATACGGAGACGACAGCTACATTATTGCTTCAGAGACAAAACAAAACCCCTTTCAGCCCCTGATGGACTGAGGACAGTTGCAGGACGGTGGACGCGACAGCAACAACATCACTCTGGACCTTCAGCAGCAACAATGACAGATTGTGTTTGGATGCTGCAGCGTGCTTGAAGGTGGAGTTATTGTCCAACTCATTATGTCTATTGATAGTGGAATGAAAGTCTCTGCTGTTCTGCTGGCTCTCTAATGGACTGAATCTGAATGTCTCTCCTAATGGAGGAAGTTCTTATTGGTTGCTGAGTGGGAGTGCAACATCCTCAGTAACACTGTCGCTCTCATAGACGACTCTCTAGCTCGAGATAGGAGGCCTGCTGATGTTACTCTGTAACTGTCACACGGTATTATATCCATGTTGCTATGAGATAAAAAGAGACACGTTATTGTAGTAGTGATAAACCTCTTATTGTGTCATGTGTGTCATAACTTGTGAGAGTCCCTCTATATCATGTACGCCTGGATGTTACCTGTATTACATTAATCACTCTGGTCCGAACAGATTTGTCGTTGCACTACACAGCATCTACATTCATTATTAAATCCACTACGGGTAATGTCATTTGGTCATTCAAGGACGAAGTGTCTCTTCAATCTGTCTTGAGCGGAACACCTGATGAACAATCAACTTATTACATGGAAGGTGTCCTGGAGGGCCGGAGCCTCGTCTCTGTGCAAATTGGACCGTGTGGGCAGCATACAGATAGTTACATGAATCGTCTGTTTCCACTGTGATTAACTGTAGAGGGAAGCAGAGATTTGTTTTGAGTCACAGCCAAAGGGCTGCATAGGTTAGAGGCTGATTGAGCGTAGAAGGGGGGGGTGTGTTGGGTGTTCAACGGGCAGGACGGCGGCTGATAGTAGTGAGGATGCTGAGTAATCATGAGTGGTGGTTAGAGTGGTGCACACGGCGGCCGATACGTGGTGCTGCTGCTGGAGTCTGCAGCATACTGATGTTGTTCACTTTAACAACGTGGCTGATTGGTATTGAACAAGGCTCCGAGGAACAATTGCCTGCTGAGCTAAACCAAACACAGTGAGAGGGCCTATTGTTGCATACAGAACAATATTCCTATTTGCCTATGAAAACAGCCAGTCATGCAGCACAGTTTATGATATTAACTCTGGAGGCGAGCAGACAAAAAGCATGTTGTCATTTACAGAAAGAAACCAGTGGTAGTGAAGGACCAGTCCAGTTTATTAACGGTGATCAAGTTCAGCCCTTAAATGCACGACTGTTGTTTCAAACAATGCTACGGACGTCGGCTCTTTAGTGATCCGGCAGTTATATTACAGTAGGGAGATTGGAGCAAATATGATTAAAAAAAGTTATTTTTATAAAACGGTCGCTTCATCCTGACAGTAGAACATGAAACAGGTAACATGAAAAAAATCATGTGTCCTCCGGTGTCCTCCGGTGCTCCTAACGGCATCAGCAAGATTTCACAGACTGGAGGAAAACAAGCAGTAAGAGCTGATCTGAGGTCTGCTGTCCAGCTGCCGGCTATGAGAGTCGGCTGTCAATCACTCTGAACTCTGACCAAACGGTCAAACTAGGCAGCGCTGACAGATATATTGTGGGGAGACCGGGGAGTGTTTTAACACTGTCAATTTGACCAATCAGGAAAGAGCTGCAGTGATGTCATCAATATAGTAAACTCCCATTTGCTTTTTGAGCTCACAAGATAAGCGCCATGTCTCTGTAAGCATATTATAGATTTTATGACCCCAAAAACGTGATTTTCAGGTAAAAAAAACAAACAAAAAATGTATGAAGCCACGGAAAGCCATCTATATTTCACACAACAGTCACAACTGTGACGGTGATTGAACCGTAAAGCCTGGTTTATGGTCGCCATAGTGGCATTACGTCATCGCAAGTTGTCATCTACTAACCAGTAAACGGCAACCTGGGAATAAAGCCAATCAATGAACTTTGAATTACTTTCCTGGTAATGTATTAAAGAAACTTTACCAGCTAGTTATTACCTGCTTTGGGAAAGAGCGGAATCTAATTATTAAATAATGTTTTTGATAAATGTTGAGGTAAATGTAGGGGGAATTTCAGAGAAAGTTCAAATGCGTTACTTGCTAATTATCCCCTACTTACCATTGAAATGTTGCGGACCTGTAAAATGAAGTGTTACCAGACAGACAGATAGATAGATAGATATCCACAGGTACTTTTGATGCACATTAAAGAGTTGCGTTCATCAGAACTTGTCCTTCAAAGAGCAACAAAAAAGATGAATAGAGTAAAAATGAGAGAACAAAGACATCATAACCAGCTCAGGTGTGTGCATGTGCTGTAATTAGTAGTGAGTTAATGAGCTGTAAGACTGCAAATCTAACAGTTTAATGAATCCAATAGATGGAGGAGCTGAACGACTGATTGGAGAGGTGATTATACAGAACGCCTTGTATGATTTGGCAGCTTTAATGTATCTGTAGCTAACACAAGTCATGAAGAAGCATTTGTAATGTGAGAAATGTAGAGCAGCTGCTAACTGGAGGTATCTTGGACTTTAAGTTTAGGCAGGTACACAGTATATTGGATCTAAAGCAGATTGTACGCTTTGATGAATAAATTGGTTTCAGGTCTTATCGATACATCGGCAGCCGACATAATGCACGCCATGCAGGAAGCAGATAGTGTCAGCTGCAGAACAGATGCAGCAGCGACTGGCGGTTAAGTGCTTCAACATGGTGATACTGTGTCATTTTCACATCAACAGTCAGTTTACAGTCTGCTGCTCTCAGATCAGTCAGAGCAGGCACCCGTCTGCTTTGTTGGTTTCATTGTATTTCACAATTTCCTGTCAGACCTCGGTGTCAGCGCCGGCGTTATTGAACCAACTGCTTTCCAATTATACATCTTTGCCTACTTCTCCGACTTCCATAACAGTCAGAACAGCAGAACTTTAAGGAACAGTGGGAAGACTTACATTAACACATGCATAATATACAGTATGGCTCTGTACCAAAATAAAATCAATAAAGCCTCGGACATGACCTGACACTTCATGACCCAATCTAGCCATCCATGCCTGTAGGTGTAAATTGTCAAGCAGAGGTAGGTATGTGTGGGAGCAGGCCTGCCATGTTAGCCACTTAGCAGCTCCACTGGAGCAGCTGGAGAGAGAACACCTGGCTCAAGGGCTCCGTACTCACGGATGAAGAGGAGAGAGAGACGGAGAGAGAGAGAGAGAGAGAGAGAGAGAGAGAGAGAGAGAGAGAGAGAGAGAGAGAGAGAGAGAGATGGAGAGAGAGAGAGAGAGAGAGAGAGAGAGAGACACTTGCTGCCTGTGCAAGAGCTGGCAACCCATCGGCTGAATCTGTTTCCCTAACCCTCAGACTACCACGGCCCAAGCCTACACACTGATGGTTTCTACGGTTGTGAGCCTGTAGCTGGCCTCCTGAGAGTCAGAACTATTGTGAGAGTAATTTAAGCGATCTGTTTATATAAAGATTTAATTCTGCTGTTTTTAATGGAACCACATCCACTGGTTATTGAAGACAATGGAGTAGAAGCGCTGCTGGATCTCTGTGGTAATCACATACAGGTGCTCTTTGGATCCTTCAGGTGTATTGGGTAGACCCACATAAAGTATTGGGTCCACCTTGACTTAGTAGTCACATTATATCATATTAGTCTTTGATTTAGTCATTTCTGTTTACCCCTCATCTCCTCTTTCCTTCCCTTCCTCTTAATTCCCCCTCCCTCCCCTTCTTCTCCACCTCCGCTTTTTCTTCTTCTCCTCTCTATTGATGGAGAACCACCCTCCCACTCTACTGATTAGAATAACACAATATAGATGTGCAAGCTGCTGCTGAATGCTCACAGTGACCCTGATGAAGACCTATGTTAGTCGCAACGCGTTGGTCATTTTAAACAATTATTGCCATGTAAAATAAGAGCATTTTAATTTTGTTCAAACACTACAGTGTGTCTTGGATTATCTTTGAGGGAGACTTGCATTTTGTACTTTTTTGAGACCATATTCCACCCATGCAATGAGCCCTTCACAAGACTGAATGAGCATCAGTTATTCACTCGTATTGTTGAACAACTCAATTTCTTAGAGGGATTTTTCTTCCTTTCAATGATAAAAAAATGTTAATCTTAAAATACTTAATGACTTTTGACTGCAGAAGGGAGAACTTCTGTGAATTCAGTCGTGTACTGTTTGGCAGTGTACTGGTGCTCATATAAATATAGCCCATAGGCTGCTGCTAATTTCACAGTTCCCCCTCTCAGAAATCTATTCTCTCTGTAACACTTCTGTATGAACTCATACATTTTTTATCCTTCTTTAAAAGCCATTTGCTGGGAAGACTAATGTGATGCTCATTAAGACAACAGGCCCTTTGTAATACTTCACAATGACACAATTAGCAGCGCTCACTGTGGGTATAGATGGTGAACAGCTGGACAAATCTACGCTGTTGCTGCGGCAGCAGTCAGCTAACGGTGTGTCCACGGTGCCACACGGCTAGGATATTCATTAAATAAGCTTCTATCAGCCCGACGTCGCCACTCGCTCTACAAGCGTGATGTGAGATCCTCGATCGTGGCACAACTTCTGGCTGGAGGTGAGACATTAACAGACTCCCCACATGAGAAACAAAGAGTAATGGGACTGCATGCAGACCGGAGTGAGAAACTAAAATAGCACAGAGCTGAGGCAGCGGACTGAAATTATAGGGCTGCATCATTTTGCTCCATCTGACAGTAATCTATTAACTAAGCACGGTAATGGCTGTAATTGTGACCATTCTCTGAGCCAACGTGTACGTGTTCACCCGTATTCACTTGCAGCTGATAACAGCAGCTCCTTGCAAAAGGCTCCCGGTCGCTGTACCACTGTAAGGCCTCACCTTTCAGGGAGCAGAGAGTAAAGCCTGAGACACACCATTAACGTCAGCAATGCGTGGCGGCTGCGTTACCTGTTGTTCTTTATTTCGGTGTCCGTGTTAACAGGTTAGAGCAGCCACACAGCCCGCGTGAGACGCACGTCTCAGCTGCGTCTCTTCTAGAGATTCGAGGTCTCGCCTATTTTTGATGCAAGCCGTACGGTTCACAGCAACAACAGACAGTGAAGGTGATCTATTGACTGTATATTGACATCATACCAGCAACATTACTACAGTTTCACTGTCTCGACGTCTGTAGGAAATGTTACGGACATGAAAAAAAAGTAAGAACTTATTTTTAAATCAACACTTCCTGCTTTCATTTCAAAATAAAAGCCCTCAAGCGTTTTTTTCTGTGGACAGAATTCCTTCATTTGTTAACACAAGGCTTTTATTCTTAAATATGAGCAGGACAGTTGTTGTAGAACATGCAGTGACTTGCAGAGCTCCATGAATGAATAAAGGACGGGGTTTTAATGGTGGATTATTACTATAACTTACAATTTTTTTTTTTTTTTAAAGTTATTTTTTTGGGGGCATTTTCCATTTTTATGACAGGACAGTGGATAGAGTCTTGAAAGGGGGGAGAGAGAGAGTGGATGCGGAAAGGGCCACAGGCCGGATTCGAACCCGGGCTGCCGCGGTCAGGACCAAGCCTTAATACATGGACGCCCGCTCTACCAACTGAGCTAACCCAGGCGCCCTATAACTTACAAATTGACACCCGTTTCTTAACCTTTCTCTGTTTAAAATAAATATAAATTACATTTAAAATGAAATGAAATGGCCATTATGAAAGGCAAACTCTATGTAGAAAGAAAGAGCTGACAGCAGCAGCAGAAACGCAGCTGGTGTGAACAGCCGACCCGTGAATCACGCAGCCACTCCACGCAGCCGCCACGCGCTCCTGACGTTCCCTGTGTGTTCCGGGCATTAAGCCCTGTTCAGACCTGGACAGCTTTAAGTCCAGGTGTGAACGCACTCAAGACGCATTGAGATCGGATCTTTCAGACCACATTCAGAGGTGGTCTGGGCCACATATGACCACATTCTTTTAGCAGTGTGTAGTGAATGCGTCCTGGGCCACATTAAGGACCGCCTACTCAACTGATAGAGCGGGGAAGTGAGATCGGATCACTGAAGACGCATGTGGAGACGCTTTCTAACGCCAGGTGTGAAGTACTTAAAGCTGTCCACTTGTGATCCGATCACTGAGGACGCATGTTAATACCAGGTCTGAACAGGGCCGTTGTGTCCTGCTGGCTCTGGACGCTCTCTAATCAGTGCTTTGACATGTGTCTCTCCTTGTCCTGATTGAACTTAACTTCGAACACATATCAAAGGAGTTTAGCCATGAAAGCATAGCAACCACTTTAAACGTCTGCACTCCTTCTCTGCATGCTTCATCGGCGCTCTGAATGCACTCCATCTTGAAAACATACAACTCCCTAGTCGGGTTTGTTAAATTTCCTTTTGCTTTGTGCATTCAGTGCTTGTTATACTGAGTAATGGAAGTGCAGTACCAATAACCATAACGGCTGCTGTGCTTTGTTTCAAGGGAGATAGAAGGTGGATGAAACGGTTGATAAATCACCAGGCCCTGCTTGTTAACATAATAAAAATACCAGTTAAACGTCGTATATGGAGAAAAATAGAGCGCAGCAGGCGGGAAATGGAAGCAAACGTTGTATGAGCTTCTTCAATGGCTGCGATTCGATTCGCTAATGGACTCTGGAGTCTGTTTTGTTCAACACCACCTATCTCTTTCCCCGTCTCTCCCTCCATCATGAATCTGGTCCTAGCATCGGCCCCAGTGATGCCTCAGCTGCACTATAGTGTGCTTTGCACGTAACGACGGCTGGCGTGATGGGAGAATTATCACAGGCGGCGTCCATGAAGGAAAGGGAAATGGGAGCAGTGGGAGGAGAGCTGCTGTGCTGCTGGATAGTTTTGCATGGACAGACTCAAATTAAAGGAGCAATCAGTGAGGTTTTTATTGCCTCATCACCTGAAATGGACATCGTATATCAGCAGGGCTGATGGGGCTGTTGATCAATCAATCCACCAAGACTCAACAATTAGCTGGCCAGGTGCTGAGATTTCTGCTGGCACCACACATCGCAGCCATGAAGCCTGAAAGAATGATGCAGATTTATGGTTCGAGTACTTTTATGAAGCTTTCTCTGACCTCTCCACCAGAAGTCTCTCCACTAATTAGCTGTAGCATCCTTGTCTGTTGTGAACTGTGACTTTATTTTAGTCAATTATAATCTGGCACCTCTGGTGTGCTGCTAGATTTATGCCTGCAAGTATGCAAAACAAAAGCATGCATGGCCACCAATTATATCTGAACTAGGAGCAGTACACACTTTGAAATAAGGATTACAAAAGGGTTCTTCCTGAAGGGCTAAGGTTCTACTCAGAACCATTTGCTTCTGAAGAACCCTTTTTTCGAAGGAAGGCATCTCAACTGTGTTTCGACTTCGGGCGTCTTCAATTACGTCATTGGTTTAAGACAATACAAGCCTCGACACGCGCTCCGAAGCCTTGGCACTCCTTTACTTACAGTTATAATAACCTTTATGTGGGTAAGCACAAAAAAGCCTCTTGGAGGTATGCCCAAAACTTGACGGCAAGTCAGCGATTTTGAATTTAATGTGCGATTTTCTGCCATTTTTAGCGTTTTATAGGTCGCGTACTTTAACAAACTCCTCCTACAGATTTAATCAGATCGACTTGAAATTTGGTCAGGACCATCTTAAGACCTTGGGCCATTCGCCATGAAACAGGAAGTTGTTGTAACTCCAATGGTCCAGGCCTGACGTCATTAACATGTCCATATTGAGTCTCATTCATAGCGCCCCCTAGTGGCAACAGGAAATTACATGTTTTCTATTTTAATGTACTCCTCCTAGCAGGTTGACAAGATCCACCTCAAATGTGGTCAGAAAAGCCTGAAGACCTTGATGATGCATTATTGTGAAGACTGTGAGTTTTTGTTGAACGGCGTTGCCGTGGCGTGGCGGCCATTTGGCATGATTCACCATGAAACAGGAAGTTGTTGTAACTTCAGCATACTTTGTCAAATGTGCTCCAAATTCTCAGTCATGATAGTGGTCCAGTCCTGAGGTCATTTACATGCTAATATAGACTCATAGCCCCGCCCCCTACACATTAGCCACGCCCCCTTTCATAACTCATGAACCGTTTGTCGTAGAGTCTTGTGGCAGGCATCGTTGCACTCATCAGGGAAGGTGCGAGGTCCCGTTCATCGCTGCTCGCAGCTTTAAAGTTATAACTGTCATCGGTAACACAGCACCTTGTTCCAGATGAAGGCTCACAAAAAATATGCTTCCAAATCATTTTTTTCATCGTTGACTAGTTTTATAAGGTGGCTTTGAACTTCTCTGTCTTGCCTTTTAAACATTATCCTCACTTTGTGACATCTCTTTTCCTTGAGGCAACTATACATGATGACGCAGTTCTTTGATTGTAGTTCAGCTTCAGTTTGCAAGTTTTGTGACACCTGGAAGATAAATATGTTCAGATAAATACTGCAACTGCAGAAAAATGATAGAGAATATGTTCCACCTCTTGGATTAATTCATAAAATGGTAACTTTTGTATCTTCTCTGGACCCTATTTCACATGTTTTCGGTGGATATACAGTATTCCACGATACCACCGTTGTCTTCCGGCAGCACGTCACCTCGCCAGATTTCAGAACGAGACTATTTCCATAATGTCAGACACTTATAATAACAATTATTGCTAATTTCAGAAGTTGTTGTCCGTATTAGTCAGTTAGTCACAAAGACCTAAAAAGACTTTGTAAAAAACACCCTTTAACAAACCTTGAAATGTCTTTGATGCCTAGAAACAATATTATTCATAATGTTAATCATATTGAATGAAGAAAATCATGAAAAGCCACATTACTACAGAGATAGTAATTCTCTTTTTATTGGCTGTGAGATGTTTCTTTAAAGAACACACTGTACTGATTATAAAAGGAAAATGAGTGCAACCAGTGGGATAATAGTTTGTGATAACTGCAGTGCCCATGTTAAATTAATCCAACAGGCTAACTCATGCTTGATAAAGAAAAACAAACTGTTCTATAAACATTGCTATTTTTTCATGTGTGAAAACCGGTTTGTTTGTTTCACATGCGTGGTCACCGTGACGACATCTAAACAAATCAACAGAGAACAACAAAGAGTGGACGTGGACACAACAGACAGATATTACCAATGACAGAAAACAACGAGCTCACAGACAGAACAGAGACGTATAAATAAACAGGTAAGATGTGGTTTAGGTAAGGTAAGGGGTGGGATTGTAATATGAAGATGATATAATTCAGAAGCCGGATCAGATATGAGAAATGTTGTATTGAATTCTGTGATATGATTATGTACTTTGGCAGATTGCTGTAGTGATGTGTGCTCTGAGAGGAGGTTCAACCATGGTTTTATAGAGAGGAGGCGTCTGGATGTCCAGTTGAGGAGAATAGTTGTTATCTTGACGATAGATGAAGCCACGAGTAAACATGTGTTGCATGGTGTTATTAAATCTGACAGGCTGCTATGAAGGCAGATGGATGGATATGGTGGGATGTTACAAGATAAGATACAATACGATCAATATGCAGCTGTTGTCTGCATGCCGGTCAACAAGTTATTTCACTCCTCTGCTCCTCTCTCTCTCTCTCTGTGTTTCCATCCATATGCAAACCTAGAAGAATTGTGTCTGTATGCCTAAATTGAGAGGGCACTCAGAGCCATTCAGTTTCTCATAAAAACTTCCTAAACACTTAATTTATCTCCTCTGGGTGTACTGTGGTATTACCAGCGCTCTGCTTTCTTTGCTGCTTGATGTGAGCAGCCTGCCTGCTTTGTTCTCCCTGCTCATAAAAGGACTGTTTTAGTCTCAGCAGCTCTGCAACAGAAGCTGCACGGTGGTGCAGCTGTTAGCAAGAGGGTCGCAGGTTCAAACCCGGTTTGGGGCCCTTCTGTATGGAGTTAGCATGTTTTCTCCGGGTGTTCAGGTTTCCTCCCACAGTCCAAAGACATGCAGGTTAACTGTTGACTCTAAATGTCCCGTAGGTGTGAATGTGAGTATGAATGGTTGTCTGTCTCTATGTGTCAGCCCTGTGATAGTCTGGAGACCCGGCCTTCACTTAATGTCAGCTGGGATCCAGCCCAGTCATGGATTCCTTGTCAAAATCTTTCTCACATGCTAGATAAAGGGAATCAATATGTCCCCCCCCCACCACCTCATGTTTTGTGTAGCTGATAGCTCAAATCACTGGTAACCCCGACAGAGGAAGGACTCAATCCCAGAGCCCTGAAGGCAGATGGTAGAGGAGGTGCCACGCCTGCACAGCAGCTTTCCAGGCTTGAAAATTAGTAGCTCACTTTCAACCGTCCCTCGTGGTTGCCACGGATCATTCCGAACTTCACCGAGGATGTCGGCATGTTGAAATCATGTGATCGATCAACACAGCTTTTGCTTCTGAGGCTAAAACACAAACATGCCGGAACATGGTTGGGGTCTATTTTTGTCCTGGACAACTGTTCGCCACAGCCGTTCTCCCCGACTGATTACAATAATCATTGTCTGATTGCTGCAAGCAATCACACCTACAGTAGGCATCCTCACTCTTTATCCCACAGAGACTTCCTCACTCTTTATCCCACAGAGACTTCCTCACTCTTTATCCCACAGAGACATCCTCACTCTTTATCCCACAGAGACATCCTCACTCTTTATCCCACCGAGACATCCTCACTCTTTATTCCACCGAGACATCCTCACTCTTTATCCCACCGAGACATCCTCACTCTTTATCCCACCGAGACATCCTCACTCTTTATCCCACCGAGACATCCTCACTCTTTATCCCACCGAGACATCCTCACTCTTTATCCCACCGAGACATCCTCACTCTTTATCCCACCGAGACATCCTCACTCTTTATCCCACCGAGACATCCTCACTCTTTATTCCACCGAGACTTCCTCACTCTTTATCCCACCGAGACTTCCTCACTCTTTATCCCACAGAGACATCCTCACTCTTTATCCCACAGAGACATCCTCACTCTTTATCCCACCGAGACATCCTCACTCTTTATCCCACCGAGACATCCTCACTCTTTATCCCACCGAGACATCCTCACTCTTTATTCCACCGAGACTTCCTCACTCTTTACTGTGTGACATCCTCACTCTTTATTGTGTGACATCCTCACTCTTTATTGTGATTGCTGCAAGCAACACTGCGAGATCGGGCATTTGTGCTGCATCCATGTGGGGTTGGAGTAATCAGAAATATGAGTTCCTGATAGAGATGCACCGATACCACTTTTTTTCAGACCGAGTACAAGTACTTACATTTGGGTACTCGCCGATACCGAGTACCGATACGAGTACTTCTCTGTGCCAAAAGACCCTCGTTAACAGCCAGCTGGAGGGTGTGAGGCGGTGCGCCGCCACTGGCTCTAGGTCGGCTTGGAAAGGCTCGGGGCGAAGGTGGCTTGCGGCCGCAGCTTTACAGCTAGAATTGAACATTAGGAAGAGTATAAGTGTAACAACTGTAAGTCATGTGATCGAGCTGGCTTTAAGACAGTGTGGAAGAACTGCCCTCCTAAATTCAGATTCTGTAACTCCCGATAACTCCCACATTAAACATGAATTCATTCAAGGTTGTGTGTGTGTGTGTGTGTGTGTGTGTGTGTGTGATGTGATGGATCCTTTTGGACAGAGAGGTGCCAGCGCTGCCACATGGCGTTAGGCTCAGGAGGGAGAGTGGTGCATATTGGGAGCTCAGACCAGAGGTAGTGATCACAGATATTATACCGGCTGATTCTGAGTCTGTCACTCTACTGACACAGATGTGGAGGATATGAGGCCCGTTCATGCGCGCAGCATGGTCGGAGGGCTTCTACTGTATATGCAAGATCACCCAAATGACTGTAGCACCTCTTCAGATTCATGTTACTGTGTGTGGAGACGATGATGCAGACACAGTATACAGTATTACATTTTAATACCAACATCATTTAGTTTAAAGCTGCATTTTTTAGTTTTTGCTCATATGCTCATTTTAATGAGACTTAGACTTACCCTAACCAATCTCACATGTCATGCCTAAACCCAACCAACCCAACCAACGAAGGCAACGAGTAAAAAGAGGCAGAGTAAGGTCTCGCCTTTGCCAGTAGGAAAATATAAATCAGGAAGGTCCGATGACGTCAGAGAGCGGTTCCAAAGCACACTGGAGCACACGGATTTAAGGCAGTAAACTTTATTAAATACTAACGTTTCGACGCCAACTGCGTCTTCATCAGAGTCAAACAGATCTGAGACTCACATCCACTTAAACAACCTCCCCTAGTTGGGAACTGAAGGAACAATAGGCTGCGTGTAGGCAGGTAAACAATCCTTGACCTAGTCCTTGTGAGGCGGCTGGAGCGCGTTTAACCTTCCTTCTTCGTCCGATGACGTCACTTTGCATAACAAGGCCAAAGTGAGCATGAATCACACAAATACCGAGGCTTTGTCACGGCCCCTTGAGCGCCGGTATGAAATGCAGATGCCGTTCCATTAATGTAAACTCCTCAGTAAACGCTGACAGTGGTGATGTTTAAAGATCGAAGGAGGGAAGGTGGATGGATCCAACAAACACGGGGCTTTCATCCAGGAGAGCGCTGTTCCTGTTCCGGGTGTTAAAGTTACAATCAGCTGTTTGTTCGTTGTCCCGTGTTCACAACGTTCAGTGTGAACAAATATAGTAGTTTTAAGCCCAACCATGTGGTTCTTTCCTAAACTTAACTATAGTGGCTTTGTTGCCTGATCCTAAAGTGACGGCGAGGGGCGTGACACAGCGATGGTATAATGATTAGTCAGCTTTTTGCTGGGTCTTTAGTCTGACCTCAGCTGTCAACTTGGTACCACCAGTACTTTCTGAAATGAAGGAGGAGGAGGAGGAGGAGGAGGAGGAGGAGGAGGAGGAGAGTTGAGGCTGCAGGTAAAACGGCCCCCCCACACCATTAAAACCCTGAGCTCTGCCCATCTCCCGTCTTCTGTTCTTCCACCAGCTCCTCTTCATCTCCTCCCCTCATGCTCGGCTTCCTCCTCTGGATGCTCCTTTGTTCCTCCTTCTGTCCTTAAGGGAATATTGCCGATGGCACTGCCAAAGGCTACTCCAGGCCTATCGTGTTTTAAATTGCCTCGGCTCTCTGAGAACCATTGCACAATGCAGTAGGTCGGAAACACATGCTTGCTTGAGCACACACATACTAGAGCTGTCACAATATCAGAACCATAACTGTATATATATATATATATATATAAAATGAATTAAGAGCTGCTGGATTATTAACAGCATATTATGTGTATTATTCTGGGCTGCTCCGATAAAAGACTCTAAAGACTCTCAGAGTTGATCCAGAACGCTGCAGCACTGATACTACTACCGACAAGAACTAGAAACAGAGATCATATTTATCCCGTTTGAGCTTCTCTGCTCTGGCTTCCTGTATAATTTAATATCATCCTCCTCACCTACAAATCTCTAAATGCTCAGGCAACATCATATCTTAAAGAGCTCATAGTACCCTATTACCCCACTAGAACACTAAGCTCACAGCATGCAGCGGGGTTACTGGAGGTTCCTAGAGTCTGGAATGGGAGCCAGAACTTTCAGCTATCAAGCTCCTCTTCTTGGGAACCGGGGCAAATGAAAGAGAAATGACCCTCTCAGTCTCTCAGTAGCAGCCGTGATGAGAGCTGTTAGAGTCCTCTAAATGCTGAGGAAAGGAGCTTCAATGCTTCCTTTAGTATCTCCTTTAGCAGAGGACACACTGGAGCATCCTTTACCAAAGGAAAGGAGAGAATAACATCCCACATTCCTTGCAGCTGCAGCATTTAGAGCGACGCGCCATTCGATATTTATTATTATTATTATTCGGCCGTTCATGATAACAAACGATATGCTGATCTTAAGTATTATTTATATTATATTACAGAAGTATATGGTCCTACATCTTCTCCATAACTCCAACAATTAACTCAATATTTATCATATATTCCTGTTTATTGGTAATGAAGTGATGTTTTTCACCGGTTGTCCTCGTTAGGTCAGATGATCTGTATTATCTGTTGATGTAAAGTGTTCCAGCAGCAGGAGGACCTGTGGTATCTCTCTTTAACACACCGTGGCTGAAGCAGTCTGTCACTGAAGGAGCTGTTTAAGAACGCACGGGTGGAGCGACGCCTTTTGTAGTCCGTCTTCAGAATATTGGAGTTTCACCACGGCAGACTGACGTCACTAACATCATAATGACGGAGCTTCTAGTGAAAGAGCAGTCGGATTCTCTGAACACCACGGTTGTCTTTTCCTGAGTCCTTATGAATTCTCCTTCTCATCTTTCCTTGACCTCATGACGTTCTCCATCGAGGATCAAGGAGAAGTGGTTAGGAGAAGACGTTTCAGTCCTGGAGGGAGACACGCTGTCCACCTTTAAGAGCAGACTGAAGACTTTCCTCTTTGATAACGCTGAGGGCTCACTAACTTACTAACTTCATTTAGACGTAAATCATAACTACTTCATAACTAGTAACTAGGCACTGGGGCCCTTCGTAACTACCTCAACTTTTAAGAACTGTGCCTTGACAGAGGTAAAGTCATTCTGTCCGCATCACAGCAGGTCCCCGTTATATCTAAAGATGGTGACGGTATGAAAAAAAGAAGTGTGAACAAACCCAGACAATCTGTAGTAGCAGAAAAAGAAAAGGCTTTGGTTCAGTTTGATTTCTGCCAGAAGGCAGCTCAGCAGCCCCGTCACTGATCCCGGGGAATGAGATGTAAACATGTGAGACGGTAGTGAGAAAATCAACGCATGCTAATTTGCATGTACGTGGGGCCAAGAGAGACCGCCAGCTGCCTCACAGAACCGCGGCAGGTGGTAATTGCCATTATAACACTACGGTTAGGTTAAGACACGAGTAAAGTAGCGAGTCCCGTCTCATTAACGCTGCCGTTGTTCAGAGTCTCTCAGACACACGGCGAGGCAGGCGAGGCAATTAGTGGTGGGACCACGGGGAAGAGAGCAACACGCTTTACTGTAGCCTTTAGATTCTAGAGTTCAATTTACAATGTAAGAGAGAAAAGTTATCCGCCCATTAAATGGACATTATCAGTGGTTATCAACATCATAGATGTTCTGCTATCACATGGTTATGACCGGAGCAAAGGACAGAAGTCAGGTGATGTAATACAGAGGCGCTGTCACAGCCGTCGGCGTCTGATGCCGCCACAGAAGGCACCCTTAGTACCAGTATGAGAAATACATCCATGGCACCAGTAAATGCACCAGGAGTGTGGTGACATATAGTTTAAAAAGCAAAAGAGGCACACCGGGCGTGCAGGCGTGAGGGAGACGAGGTGGATTGGTCTAACAAACACGAGGCTTTCATCCAGGAGACCGCCGTTTGTTTCACTTTCACTTTACGATCAGAGGCCTGGACTATGAAGCCAGTTCAACATCTCCAGGGTATCTTCTGGTTACCTGGCTCAGCTAAACCGAACAACCGAGATCCCACTAAGCGGTCTTACGACGCTGGTTACCAACTCAGTAAATCAGCATCTGACCAATCACAGACATGGACACGTCGACTGTCAGCAGACAGACAGGCAAGAGACACATTTAACAAAGGAAGAGTAAACTACATTAGACAAATATGAAGAAGTTAAACACTTAATCAGACTAACAGTAACACAGTTGAAGCTGCCAAAAGCAGGAAGGACAGCTGGTGAAAGAAAAAACTCCCGATGTGTGAATGCGTAAATTAACAGATTTATTAATTTAACAGAACACTGAAAAGTCAGATAAAGTCGTCTAGATATAAATAGCTTATAGGAGTGTAATGATTGAATGGATTATACTTCTTTATACCCTGTGGCTAAGATATGGCGTGTATGACCGTCACGTTTTCAGAATTTTGGCATCGACTTGATACCGAAGTATCGGTTCTTGTGACATCCCTAGTTGAGACTGATCCGACCCCATAAGTACGTTTTGTTGATACAGTAATGTACAGTTTTGCTGCATATTTTATTTCATATTTTTTATATATTTCATGTATTATTAGATTAAAGCATGAGGTAGAGTCAGGTTGCCTTTATCACTGCATTTGTACGACGGCTCTGTCGAGGAAACTCTCGCCTGCAATCAAAATTGTGGAGGAAATATTTGATTGCTTTGTCAGAGCTGCCTCGGCGATGGAGCAGAGATTCAGATAGTCTTTCTGCAAAACTGAACAATGTTCCATCTTCTTCTGCACCGTTCATCGGTTCTGTGAGTCACAAGTGCACGAATGCAGTAAAGAAATCAGGTAAATTTAAGCCCTCCGCTGATCACATAGACTCACTGTGACACATGAATCGCATCCAGGCGTACCTCCGGGAGAGGCCTCTGCACAATCGGTGTGACTGCATTATTTCTGCCTGCCAGAGAACCTAAAGCTTTCTACTCGTATATTTATACATACAGTATGTATTCAACTCCATTTCTCAGTCCTCAGTACGAGGAAGTAGTGCAGTAGTGACAGGCTGCTCATCTAAACAGCCCGCCCTGCACGGCTAATGGCGATAATCTATGTTGGAAAGGTCGAGTCAGGGAAGATGATGACCAACTCTGCTGTTGGATGGCTGACCTTATCAGAACTAATGTGCCACTGCAATCTGTGTGTCACCTCCAAATTGAGGTAGTAAGATGTGGGCAGGTGACTTCTCTCTCTCCACGACCTCTGCTTGAAAGTGCTTTGAGGAAGCAAGTTTTTTAATCCTACTATAAATGTCTAAAAAAACTGCAACGACATTTGACAACAACGTTAGGACGAAGCTGTGCTGTGACCTGACCAGAGGTGCTCAGGCAGGATAAGTAACACGTCCAACCGGAGACGTGGGCGCAGCATCCCCCCGACACACCTGACCCGTTCTGAGCTGGCATTCTTGGATAGAAATGTCAAGACTTATAATCACTCCGTCTCAAAATCCCCCCTCCCTTGTCATTCCCTATCCACAAATTACACAAACACGGAAGCACGCATGCATGCTCGTACACAACCATGCACACAAAAGACATAGAAGAATAAGTCCATTTGCCCTCGTCTCCCACAAGGGAGGTAAGACATGTCATAACCACACTCGTCAGTGTCTCACTAACCATGCTGGTCAGTGAGCCGGCCCTCGCTTCATTAAACTATCCTCAGCGGTGTAGGAGGCCGTAAGCAACAACCAGCGCGGAGCTCGCAGGCTGCCTGCAGGCGGAGGGTGTTAGGGAGGAGCAGGCTGCATGCAGGTGGAGGGTGTTAGGGAGGAGCAGGCTGCCTGGGTGGAGGGTGTTAGGGAGGAGCAGGCTGCCTGCAGGTGGAGGGTGTTAGGAGGAGCAGGCTGCCTGCAGGTGGAGGGTGTTAGGGAGCAGCAGGCTGCCTGGGTGGAAGGTGTTAGGGAGGAGCAGGCTGCATGCAGGTGGAGGGTGTTAGGGAGCAGCAGGCTGCCTGGGTGGAAGGTGTTAGGGAGGAGCAGGCTGCATGCAGGTGGAAGGTGTTAGGGAGGAGCAGGCTGCCTGGGTGGAGGATATTAGGGTGGAGCACCACTGCTTGACTTTCCTCCATAAGCTCATCGCTGGTACTAAAGCTCTATTCATGTCGGACGACTTCTACCAGGAGATCTGGAGGTGATTTGCATAAACTGCTGGCATAATCAGTCTTCTTCGTTGGTAAAGTAAAAGTTCCAGGCGCTTATTGTATTAACATGAACACAAAAGTATCTGGATAATTAATTTGTGAGTGTATAAGGGCTTAGAACATTATGATGGATGTATGTAATGATGGCCATTCCCATGCTTTAATAAGTCTCAAACATTATCGCATACATTTTGGGGTTGATAATAGAAAGAATGACGTGGTGTTTTTTAATTTTAAACACGTGAGTACGATTCTCTGCAACGAACAAACTGTACTTTAAATGGAAACAGTGGAAACATCTTGTAATCCAGTCGTGTGCTCACAGCGGTGCGTCGCCATAAAACCAGCATTGATCCTGTGGTTTCAGAAGCATCAGGCAAACCTGGGCTGTGAAAATTGCATTTTGATGTTTAACTTGTAGTCAGCATATTCTCACTGTCACATCTTTAATTTCCAGCCACATAGCCTGGCCAGCTTTTGGCACTCGGGTGACAGATTTTGCCCGTGGGGTCGGTCGGGACACTTTTTTATCGACACTAAATAACCTTCCATTACTCACTGACTGTTGAACAGTAATGAAAATAATTTGATCTCTGTACAGATGTCTGCTAGCAATTCATCAAGTTTTTTTAGAGCCCAACCCAAAAACCCGTTAAAGGCACAATTTAGGGTATTTCAAAGGGTTAAAGAGAGAGATGAGAGACTCACAGAGTGTTTGTGCTTCCATTAGCTGCATGTGTTCGATGCTACCAGGTGAGGTTTGAATCGCAGTACTTGATAAAAGCATTTCAGAGGAAGGAGCCGGTGAACGGAACAGAACCGAATGTCCCTGAATGCGTTTCTATGAAGATGGCGGTGCATTGTGTTCCACTCATTTATCTTCTCTTTCTCACCTCCTCTGTATGTGAGTGTGTTTGTGTGTGCGTGCACTCCCTTCACGCTTGGCAGAACAAGTAAATGTAGTTCAGACACACAGAGAGGTTAAAAACGGTTACCTTGAATTTGAATTTATTCAATACAAGAATGCATTTGTGATTTTCTTCTGAATTGTCTCCACCAGGCCACCGTCTCTGCAAATAGGAGAACGGGAGTGAACAGACTGCACATGAATGCAGTGAACAGGTGTAGGCACAAATCCCATTTCAATACCCTTTTACCACTGAGGTCTCATCACAATCAGTCAGCACCCAACGGCAGGAAACTGGAAAGGATGAAGGACTGCAAGCTGCTGGTGTCCTCAGAGACACAAATATGCCTTCAGTCCAACCAGCCTGATCAAATCTAGCAGAGTTTAGAAGAATAGTTACTGTATTGATTCAATTATTATTACCATTTTAAAGGGACTGTTTGTAAGTCCTAACATGTATAATTCATTGCAGGTCGGTGTCTCATGCGCGCTCGCGTGTGTCTACGCTGTTCAGACTCAGACTCCAACACAAACTCCAGTGAAGCACCAAAACCTCTTGGTTGTATCTAGTGAAGCTGTTAAACAGTGTTGGCCGCGGTCGGAGGACGCGGGGGAGACCGTAGCTTTGGTCTCCAGGATCGGAGTCTCTGCTCCTCTGCTCCTCTGCCTGCCTTCACTCACACACCGCGCTCGTTCTCTCTCGTTCCATCTCTCACGTGCATGCTGCTCACTCCACACTGCAGAAGCTCAAAGCTCTGAGCTGACAGAAATCACTGAAGGTGACGCAGATTAAATTATAGCAGCTGGATAGAAATCAGAGGACACCGAGATTTTAGTGAACAAATTCAACTGAAACTGTAAAAGTCTGGGACATGTGGAGTTCACCTGTATGCACAGCTGGCTTTATTTATCGCATTAAAATTCTCCTGTTGCAGTTGAATGCACAATTGGTTGCTTTCATCTGAAGTTAGACCAGCGGTCAGCAACATGCGTCTCTTCAGCTCCTCTCCAGAGGCTCCCTGGGGATCTTTAAAAAACTGTTTTTTGTTTACATTTTCATTTGTATTCATCATTGTTGTAGGTCTATGGTACGACGGAGTATTAGGGCCACGTTGAGGAAAAAAATAAATCGGAGATTTCGAGAATAATCCATGAATCAAAGATTTTCTAGATCCATTTCTACCCTCGTTGAAGACACATTTATTTTTCGATGCGGGGAGCTGAGAAACTCCAGAGAGCTGAAAGGAAGGACACTTTTACACGTTGGATGTTTTTTTCTAAACCCACACTGTTATCTATCAAGGCCTGTCTGCAACATACAGCAGAAAACAATTTCATTTTTCACAGGGAGAGGTTCAGGGGGTTCAGTACAAAGTGTTTTGTGTTTGTAACATACTATATTTTTAGAGACTTGGCTCTTTCTTTTTTCTCAGTATAGTTGCAGTTCAGCATTCAAGACTGCATACAGGGTCAGATTTCTCCACAGCTACTTCACAGCACTGTGGAATGTGTCTGTAATAACCCACTGATACAGATTCATTTCCGTCTTATACGTAGACTGTGATTCTCATCTCAAAGCAATGATAACAATGGTGTTGACATGTAATGCCCTTTTCTCCAGTAACTGACAGCTACTGAACAATGGTGATAACCTCCTGGCTTTAACGCCACGCTCATACTGAATGCTTTTAACAGCAGAATTAGTCACGCAGCAGAGAATGGATTTGTAATGGGTGTTGCTGAATGAATGATTATGAAAAAACAAGTTTTATTAACACACCTAGGGGTGTAACGATTCATCTACTACATCGATGTATTGATTTATATTCCTACGATCCAACTACATCGATAGGTACTCGGCAAGTCGTCCTTCACGGGAGACGTATATCGATATAAAATCGATTGTATGGATACTAAGGATTTGCACCTTGTATTTAAGGACGACTAACATTTAACATTTCTTTACTAATAAAAGTGTTAAAAAACACTTTGATATAACGTTTCTCTGGTTCACTCTCCAGACATGCGCCAGCCTGCCAGCTCTGCTCTCTGCAGCGCAAGCACGCATCCGTGGCGTGCATGCAGATGAACAGATCACTAGACTCCTCGCTCTCTCACCCGGTAGCGGCGTGGAGGGAGGCGGGCGGCGGTCTGCGTGAGCTGCTAGCGCTGCACCACATCCACCCCAAATAGGAATAGAAGTGCATTTTATTGCAAAATTTGAATTAATTATTCATTTGTACCTAAAAAGTCATAAATCTGACTTAATATATAATAAGTTTGGCTTACTATATCAAAATTTTGACTTTTTTAAACTTAAAATCTGGACTTAATTCCATAAAAAGTCATAAATGAGCTAAAATATCTCAAGATTATAACTTGAAAAATGAAAGTATCTTAATTTTGACATTAAAGATTCATAACTTTGACTCTTAAGTTTGACTCCCAGAGTTTAAGTTCTCATAATTTTGACTTTCTATGATAATTCTTACTGAGTATATCACATTTTGATGTGAAAGGTCATTATTCTGACTGACAAAAACACAAATTTGACTCAATGTTTCATAACTTTGTCTTACTTACTTACTTTTTTTTTACTTAAATTTGGACATAATTCCTATAAAATGTCATAAATGTGATAAAGCATCTCAAAAGTACGGCTTGAAAAATGAAAATCCAATACTTCTCTGCAATTTTTACACTTCAAAGTCATCCAGTGGGCCGGATTGGACCCTTTGGCGGGCCGGTTCTGGCCCTTGGGCCGTATGTTTGACACCCCCTGCTCTAGAGTTTAGTTGCAGGCGACTTTGTCTGTACAGCTCTTCATGAAATGTGACTTCTAATAGTCTCTACCTTCAGTGACACCTTCAACTTCATAACACTTTGAAAAACAACACATTATATTTTCCATTCTCCTCATACAGTTGTTGTCTGCTTCAAGTTGGCTTCCCTGTTTAGTAAAACACCACGCTGCCGTGCTTTATCTTTAAATTGCACACATATAAGCTGTCAACAGTCTCTACATCAACAGGAGGAACAACCAGAGTAATCGCTCTTTGTGCCAGGCACCTATGCAATTTGGCAGCTTGAAATCAATGTTTAATGGGTGAGACTTCCAGGCAGATGGAGGAAAAGCTAGGTCAACATTTCAGCAAAGAAACGTATTTATTTTGATTTGACTGAGACGGTCGTCTCCCGCGGAGAAGCTGGGAGACGTAATGATGAGATCCATTTGTTCTATTCATCCTCCCATTAGTGCCCGCCACGCTGTGCAAATGTACTGTTGTGAAGCGCAAGACGAGGTTAGATTGTCACATTACAGCGCTCCCCATAGAGCTGTATAAACCCTGTATGATAGAAGGAGACACAGACGTAGTACATATATAGATCCCCCACTGGAATCCCCACTGGCACTGTTTGCCATACTTCCATTTCTTATCATGATCTCCTGCGCTCTGTTTGCGTGCCAAACCCCCATTTAAAACTTCACAGACCTGATTTTGACATTTTTTTAACCTTTATTTAACCAGGACTAAAAACTCATTGAGATTAAAAATCTCTTTTCCAACAATGTCCTGGCCGAGATCAGCAGCAGCACAGTTACACGGTTGCAGACATAAAACAAACTATACAAATTACAGAATCATAAGGTATCCAAAAACATTCATCAGCATTCAAAACATCTGCAGCCAGATGTGCTTGTTTCCAAATCTGTTAGAAGCACTTTAAAGACGTTCAGTGACACCAGCTCATACTGGAACGCCCCTTTTTCCCAGTTCAGTACGGAGTTTCTGGACTGTTGGTAGGATTCAGTCCTGTGAGCGAAGACGGTAACTTCCCG